>NC_140620.1:46053764-46085019 GCF_057382275.1 Copadichromis virginalis
AAAAACAAACAAAAAACCCCCGAATTTAACCTGAAAACAAAGGTGCTGAACTGCTAAAAGCTGAAGGTTACACAGAAGAAGGAGTTGGAAAAAAACTGAAAATGTTTTAAATGTAAATTAGAAAACCCTAAGAAATGAGAAAAGAACATTTAGAGTCAGAAAACATCTGAATGAATATCAAAAGGTCATATTCTTTGAATCACTGAATGACTCAACTGTGATCCCTCCACTTTGATCCACACAGTTTAAAAAGTTTAAATGCCTGAGCTTTGAAAGATACGGTGTTGGAAAGAGAACAATAATGGCGACAATTTGAGGGTAAAATGATGGCTGTAACACTGTGGACACAGCAGCAGTTGAAAGAGAAGTGCTTAAGATGAATCTTGGCACAGTGGCAGGCAGAGCTCGTTAAGCAGGCAGGTGTGAGCCTGGTTGCTATAGTGACCGCACCCAATGGCTCCATACACACGTACACAGACATGCGCCTCACTTTTGCTGCTTAAAATGAACAGAAAAGTCAGGCCCAAACAAATTCTTCCCAAATGAAAAGTACATGTCGTATTGACAAAATTCTTTCACCGTGAGCGACAGCCATGTCTAGTCTACCTAATTCTCAGTTTTCATGCCTGTGGAGTTTATTATATGGACGTGGTGACAGTGGAAAGACACCATGCTCTTCTGATTTTCAAACGAACCTTCTGAGCCATTTTAACATTAGAGTCTATGGAAGAGTTGGAGGGAGGAGGCTGTGCATTGGTGACATTTATGAAAGAACCATAACACCTAGGACAATAGTAAACACATTGGATGAAAGAGGACAGCCATGGCTACGTTTTGAGGGTAAAATCATACCTGTAGAGCAAACGCTGCGGACACAGCAGCAGTTTTAAAAAAGATTTTAAGATTAATTTTTTTGCTCCTCTCACTCTAGCAGTTGAGCTGCCTCACTCTAGCCCCAACATTCCGTCCCATACACACCCATTATAAACTCTGAAACGGGTGAAAAAACATCATGAAACTTAAACTGGAACTGAAGAAAAAGTATAATAGATATTGAAAAGATAAATACAAGTTCAATAGTTGAATGTCTTGTCTTCGTTTTAAAGTTTGAATGGTGGCTCTATGTCAACGTATGTTGAAGTAGTAAGAGTTTAAAGAGGAGGAAGTTGAATGAGAATTTGAAGGGTCTCTCCATTGAAATACATTATAAATTTTTGTTAAATAAAGTTGAATAAAATTAAAAATATAAATGTTAAAAATGAGAAAAGTAGAAGCATTCATGTCCAAAAGAATAGGAATCTAACGGTGTTTGAATGGTTTTTCTAAGTTGAGCGGTTTTGAAGGAGTGAGATGCCAAAAAACGTACGGAATATATAATAATAATAATAATAACTAGAAAGTGCATTTTCTGAAGAAACTGCAGTGTGAATGCTTGAATCTGAATGTATGCACTGAAATGAATTAATTACTGAATTTAAGTTAAAAATCTTGAATGAGATTAAAAAAAAACCCCGAATTTAACCTGAAAACAAAAGTGCTGAACTGCTAAAAGCTGAAGGTTACACAGAAGAAGAAGTTGGAAAAAAGCTGAAAATGTTTTAATTGTAAATTAGAAAAACCTAAGAAATGAGAAAAGAACATTTAGAGTCAGAAAACATCTGAAAGAATATTAAAAGGTCATATTCTTTGAATCACTGAATGACTCAAATGTGATCCCTCCACTTGGATCCACACAGTTTAAAAAGTTTACATCTCTGAGCTTTGAAAGACAAGATGTTGGAAAGAGAACAACGATGGCGACGTTTTGAGGGTAAAATGATGGCTGTAACACTGTGGAGACAGCAGCAGTTGAAAGAGAAGTGTTTCAGATGAATCTTGGCAGAGTGAGAGAGAGAGCTCGTTAAGCAGGCAGGTGTGAGCCTGGTTGCTATAGTGACCGCACCCAATGGCTCCATACACACGACACAGACATGCACCTCACTTTTGCTGCTTAAAATGAACAGAAAAGTCAGGCCGAAACAAATCGTTCCCATATGAAAAGTACAAGTCGTATTGACGAAATTCTTTCACCGTGAGCAACAGCAATGTCTAGTCTACTGAATTCTCAGTTTTCATGCCTGTGGAGTTTATTATATGGACGTGG
The DNA here is from genome assembly GCF_057382275.1 of Copadichromis virginalis. NCBI lineage: Eukaryota > Metazoa > Chordata > Actinopteri > Cichliformes > Cichlidae > Copadichromis > Copadichromis virginalis. The sequence continues at coordinate 46,055,908 of NC_140620.1, forward strand.
TGACAGTGGAAAGACACCATGCTCTTCTGATTTTCAAACGAACCTTCTGAGCCATTTTAACATTAGAGTCTATGGAAGAGTTGGAGGGAGGAGGCTGTGCATTGGTGACATTTATGAAAGAACCATAACACCTAGGACAATAGTAAACACATTGGATGAAAGAGGACAGCGATGGCTACGTTTTGAGGGCAAAATGGTGGCTGTAGAGCAAACGCTGTGGACACAGCAGCAGTTTTAAAAAATATTTTAAGATTAATTTTTTTGCTCCTCTCACTCTAGCAGTTGAGCTCTCTCACTCTAGCCCCAACATTCCGTCCCATACACACCCATTATAAACTCTGAAACGGGTGAAAAAACATCATGAAACTTAAACTGGAACTGAAGAAAAAGTATAATAGATATTGAAAAGATAAATACAAGTTGAATAGTTGAATGTCTTGTCTTCGTTTTAAAGTTTGAATGGTGGCTCTATGTCAATGTATGTGGAAGTAGTAAGAGTTTAAAAATGAATAAGTTGAATGAGAATTTGAAGGGTCTCCCCATTGAAATACATGGGAAATTTTGGGAAATTTTTGTTGAATAAAGTTGAATAAAATTAAAAATATAAATGTTAAAAATATGAAAAATAGAAGCAGTGTTGTCCAAAAGAATAGGAATCTAACGGTGTTTGAATGGTTTTTCTAAGTTGAACGGTTTTGAAGGAGTAGGATTACAAAAAACGTACGGAATAGATAAAATATAATAATAATAATAACTAGAAAGTGCATTTTCTGAAGAAACTGCAGTGTGAATGCTTGAATCTGAATGTATGCACTGAAATGAATTAAATACAGAATTTAAGTTAAAAATTTTGAATGAGATAAAAAAACAAAAAACGAATTTAACCTGAAAACAAAAGTGCTGAACTGTTAAAAGGTGAAGGTTACACAGAAGAAGAAGTTGGAAAAAAAACTGAAAATGTTTTAAATGTAAATTAGAAAAACCTAAGAAATGAGAAAAGAACATTTAGAGTCAGAAAACATCTGAAAGAATATTAAAAGGTCATATTCTTTGAATCACTGAATGACTAAAATGTGATCCCTCCACTTGGACCCACACAGTTTAAAGTTTACATCTCTGAGCTTTGAAAGACAAGATGTTGGAAAAAGAACAACGATGGCGACGTTTTGAGGGTAAAATGATGGCTTTAACACTGTGGACACAGCAGCAGTTGAAAGAGAAGTGTTTAAGATGAATCTTGGCACAGTGGCAGGCAGAGCTCGTTAAGCAGGCAGGTGTGAGCCTGGTTGCTATAGTGACCGCACCCAATGGCTCCATACACACGCACACAGACATGCACCTCACTTTTGCTGCTTAAAATGAACAGAAAAGTCAGGCCGAAACAAATCGTTCCCAAATGAAAAGTAAAAGTCGTATTGACAAAATTCTTTCACCGTGAGCGACAGCAATGTCTAGTCTACCAAATTCTCAGTTTTCATGTCTGTGGAGTTTATTATATGGACGTGGTGACAGTGGAAAGACACCATGCTCTTCTGATTTTCAAACGAACCTTCTGAGCCATTTTAACATTAGAGTCTATGGAACAGTTGGAGGGAGGAGGCTGTGCATTGGTGACATTTATGAAAGAACCATAACACCTAGGACAATAGTAAACACATTGGATGAAAGAGGACAGCCATGGCTACGTTTTGAGGGTAAAATCATACCTGTAGAGCAAACGCTGCGGACACAGCAGCAGTTTTAAAAAAGATTTTAAGATTAATTTTTTTGCTCCTCTCACTCTAGCAGTTGAGCTCTCTCACTCTAGCCCCAACATTCCGTCCCATACACACCCATTATAAACTCTGAAACGGCTGAAAAAACATCATGAAACTTAAACTGGAACTGAAGAAAAAGTATAATAGATATTGAAAAGATAAATACAAGTTGAATAGTTGAATGTCTTGTCTTCGTTTTAAAGTTTGAATGGTGGCTCTATGTCAATGTATGTGGAAGTAGATACAGTTTAAAGAGGATGAAGTTGAATGAGAATTTGAAGGGTCTCCCCATTGAAATACATTATAAATTTTTGTTGAAAAAAGTTGAATAAAATTAAAAATATAAATGTTAAAAATGAGAAAAATAGAAGCAATGTTGTCCAAAAGAATAGGAATCTAACGGTGTTTGAATGGTTTTTCTAAGTTGAACGGTTTTGAAGGAGTTGGCTTTCAAAAAACGTACGGAATAGATAATAATAATAAAATATAATAATAAAGATTAGAAGAACAATACTGTGAATGCTTTTCAAGCATTCACACTAATAATAAAGATTAGAATAACAATACTGTGAATGCTTTTCAAGCATTCACACTAATAACTAGAAAGTGCATTTTCTGAAGAAACTGCAGTGTGAATGCTTGAATCTGAATGTATGCACTGAAATGAATTAATTGCTGAATTTTGAGTTAAAAATATTGAATGAGATTAAAAAAAAAAAAAAAAAAAAAAAACGAATTTAACCTGAAAACAACAGTGCTGAACTGCTAAAAGCTGAAGGTTACACAGAAGAAGAAGTTGGAAAAAAGCTGAAAATGTTTTAATTGTAAATTAGAAAAACCTAAGAAATGAGAAAAGAACATTTAGAGTCAGAAAACATCTGAAAGAATATTAAAAGGTCATATTCTTTGAATCACTGAATGACTAAAATGTGATCCCTCCACTTGGATCCACACAGTTTAAAAAGTTTACATCTCTGAGCTTTGAAAGACAAGATGTTGGAAAGAGAACAACGATGGCGACGTTTTGAGGGTAAAATGATGGCTGTAACACTGTGGACACAGCAGCAGTTGAAAGAGAAGTGCTTAAGATGAATCTTGGTACAGTGGCAGGCAGAGCTCGTTAAGCAGGCAGGTGTGAGCCTGGTTGCTATAGTGACCGCACCCAATGGCTCCATACACACGCACACAGACATGCACCTCACTTTTGCTGCTTAAAATGAACAGAAAAGTCAGGCCGAAACAAATCGTTCCCAAATGAAAAGTAAAAGTCGTATTGACAAAATTCTTTCACCGTGAGCGACAGCAGCTTCTAGTCTACTGAATTCTCAGTTTTCATGCCTGTGGAGTTTATTATATGGACGTGGTGACAGTGGAAAGACACCATGCTCTTCTGATTTTCAAACGAACCTTCTGAGCCGTTTTAACATTAGAGTCTATGGAAGAGTTGGAGGGAGGAGGCTGTGCATTGGTGACATTTACGAAAGAACCATAACACCTAGTACAATAGTAAACACATTGGATGAAAGAGGACAGCGATGGCTACGTTTTGAGGGTAAAATCATACCTGTAGAGCAAACGCTGCGGACACAGCAGCAGTTTTAAAAAAGATTTTAAGATTAATTTTTTTGCTCCTCTCACTCTAGCAGTTGAGCTGTCTCACTCTAGCCCCAACATTCCATCCCATACACACCCATTATAAACTCTGAAACGGGTGAAAAAACATCATGAAACTTAAACTGGAACTGAAGAAAAAGTATAATAGATATTGAAAAGATAAATACAAGTTGAATAGTTGAATGTCTTGTCTTCGTTTTAAAGTTTGAATGGTGGCTCTATGTCAATGTATGTGGAAGTAGATACAGTTTAAAGAGGAGGAATTTGAATGAGAATTTGAAGGGTCTCTCCATTGAAATACATTATAAATTTTTGTTAAATAAAGTTGAATAAAATAAAAAATATAAATGTTAAAAATGAGAAAAATAGAAGCAGTGTTGTCCAAAAGAATAGGAATCTAACGGTGTTTGAATGGTTTTTCTAAGTTGAACGGTTTTGAAGGAGATAGATTACAAAAAACGTACGGAATACAGAATAATAATAAATAAAAAAATAGAATAAAGATTAGAAGAACAATACTGTGAATGCTTTTCAAGCATTCACACTAATAATAATAATAATAATAATAAAGATTAGAAGAACAATACTGTGAATGCTTTTCAAGCATTCACACTAATAATAAAGACTAGAAAGTGCATTTTCTGAAGAAACTGCAGTGTGAATGCTTGAATCTGAATGTATGCACTGAAATGAATTAATTGCTGAATTTTGAGTTAAAAATATTGAATGAGATAAAAAAACAAAACAAAAAAAAAAACGAATTTAACCTGAAAACAAAGGTGCTGAACTGCTAAAAGCTGAACGTTACACAGAAGAAGAAGTTGGAAAAAAACTGAAAATGTTTTAAATGTAAATTAGAAAACCCTAAGAAATGAGAAAAGAACATTTAGAGTCAGAAAACATCTGAATGAATATTAAAAGGTCATATTCTTTGAATCACTGAATGACTCAAATGTGATCCCTCCACTTTGATCCACACAGTTTAAAAAGTTTAAATGCCTGAGCTTTGAAAGACACGGTGTTGGAAAGAGAACAATAATGGCGACAATTTGAGGGTAAAATGATGGCTGTAACACTGTGGACACAGCAGCAGTTGAAAGAGAAGTGTTTAAGATGAATCTTGGTACAGTGGCAGGCAGAGCTCGTTAAGCAGGCAGGTGTGAGCCTGGTTGCTATAGTGACCGCACCCAATGGCTCCATACACACGTACACAGACATGCGCCTCACTTTTGCTGCTTAAAATGAACAGAAAAGTCAGGCCGAAACAAATCGTTCCCATATGAAAAGTACAAGTCGTATTGACGAAATTCTTTCACCGTGAGCGACAGCAGCTTCTAGTCTACTGAATTCTCAGTTTTCATGCCTGTGGAGTTTATTATATGGACGTGGTGACAGTGTAAAGATACCATGCTCTTCTGATTTTCAAACGAACCTTCTGAGCCATTTTAACATTAGAGTCTATGGAAGAGTTGGAGGGAGGAGGCTGTGCATTGGTGACATTTATGAAAGAACCATAACACCTAGGACAATAGTAAACACATTGGATGAAAGAGGACAGCCATGGCTACGTTTTGAGGGTAAAATCATACCTGTAGAGCAAACGCTGCGGACACAGCAGCAGTTTTAAAAAAGATTTTAAGATTAATTTTTTTGCTCCTCTCACTCTAGCAGTTGAGCTGCCTCACTCTAGCCCCAACATTCCGTCCCATACACACCCATTATAAACTCTGAAACGGGTGAAAAAACATCATGAAACTTAAACTGGAACTGAAGAAAAAGTATAATAGATATTGAAAAGATAAATACAAGTTGAATAGTTGAATGTCTTGTCTTCGTTTTAAAGTTTGAATGGTGGCTCTATGTCAATGTATGTGGAAGTAGTAAGAGTTTAAAAATGAGTAAGTTGAATGAGAATTTGAAGGGTCTCCCCATTGAAATACATGGGAAATTTTTGTTGAATACAGTTGAATAAAATTAAAAATATAAATGTTAAAAATGAGAAAAATAGAAGCAGTCATGTCCAAAATAATAGGAATCTAACGATGTTTGAATGGTTTTTCTAAGTTGAACGGTTTTGAAGGAGTAGGCTTTCAAAAAACGTACGGAATAAGAAAATATAATAATAAAGATTAGAAGAACAATACTGTGAATGCTTTTCAAGCATTCACACTAATAAAGATTCGAATAACAATACTGTGAATGCTTTTCAAGCATTCACACTAACTAGAAAGTGCATTTTCTGAAGAAACTGCAGTGTGAATGCTTGAATCTGAATGTATGCACTGAAATGAATTAATTGCTGAATTTTGAGTTAAAAATTTTGAATGAGATAAAAAAAAAAACAACCTGAATTTAACCTGAAAACAAAAGTGCTGAACTGCTAAAAGCTGAAGGTTACACAGCAGAAGAAGTTGGAAAAAAGCTGAAAATGTTTTAATTGTAAATTAGAAAAACCTAAGAAATGAGAAAAGAACATTTAGAGTCAGAAAACATCTGAAAGAATATTAAAAGGTCATATTCTTTGAATCACTGAATGACTAAAATGTGATCCCTCCACTTGGACCCACACAGTTTAAAAAGTTTACATCTCTGAGCTTTGAAAGACAAGATGTTGGAAAAAGAACAACGATGGCGACGTTTTGAGGGTAAAATGATGGCTTTAACACTGTGGACACAGCAGCAGTTGAAAGAGAAGTGTTTAAGATGAATCTTGGCACAGTGGCAGGCAGAGCTCGTTAAGCAGGCAGGTGTGAGCCTGGTTGCTATAGTGACCGCACCCAATGGCTCCATACACATGTACACAGACATGCGCCTCACTTTTGCTGCTTAAAATGAACAGAAAAGTCAGGCCGAAACAAATCGCTCCCAAATGAAAAGTAAAAGTCGTATTGACAAAATTCTTTCACCGTGAGCGACAGCAATGTCTAGTCTACTGAATTCTCAGTTTTCATGCCTGTGGAGTTTATTATATGGACGTGGTGACAGTGGAAAGACACCATGCTCTTCTGATTTTCAAACGAACCTTCTGAGCCATTTTAACATTAGAGTCTATGGAAGAGTTGGAGGGAGGAGGCTGTGCATTGGTGACATTTACGAAAGAACCATAACACCTAGGACAATAGTAAACACATTGGATGAAAGAGGACAGCCATGGCTACGTTTTGAGGGTAAAATCATACCTGTAGAGCAAACGCTGTGGACACAGCAGCAGTTTTAAAAAAGATTTTAAGATTAATTTTTTTGCTCCTCTCACTCTAGCAGTTGAGCTGCCTCACTCTAGCCCCAACATTCCGTCCCATACACACCCATTATAAACTCTGAAACGGGTGAAAAAACATCATGAAACTTAAACTGGAACTGAAGAAAAAGTATAATAGATATTGAAAAGATAAATACAAGTTGAATAGTTGAATGTCTTGTCTTCGTTTTAAAGTTTGAATGGTGGCTCTATGTCAATGTATGTGGAAGTAGTAAGAGTTTAAAAATGAGTAAATTGAATGAGAATTTGAAGGGTCTCCCCATTGAAATACATGGGAAATTTTTGTTGAATAAAGTTGAATAAAATTAAAAATATAAATGTTAAAAATGAGAAAAATAGAAGCAGTCATGTCCAAAAGAATAGGAATCTAATGGTGTTTGAATGGTTTTTCTAAGTTGAACGGTTTTGAAGGAGTAGGAGTACAAAAAACGTACGGAATAGATAAAATAGAACTAGAAAGTGCATTTTCTGAAGAAACTGCAGTGTGAATGCTTGAATCTGAATGTATGCACTGAAATGAATTAATTGCTGAATTTTGAGTTAAAAATATTGAATGAGATAAAAAAACAAAACAAAAAAAAACGAATTTAACCTGAAAACAAAGGTGCTGAACTGCTAAAAGCTGAAGGTTACACAGAAGAAGGAGTTGGAAAAAAACTGAAAATGTTTTAAATGTAAATTAGAAAACCCTAAGAAATGAGAAAAGAACATTTAGAGTCAGAAAACATCTGAATGAATATTAAAAGGTCATATTCTTTGAATCACTGAATGACTCAAATGTGATCCCTCCACTTTGATCCACACAGTTTAAAAAGTTTAAATGCCTGAGCTTTGAAAGATACGGTGTTGGAAAGAGAACAATAATGGCGACAATTTGAGGGTAAAATGATGGCTGTAACACTGTGGACACAGCAGCAGTTGAAAGAGAAGTGCTTAAGATGAATCTTGGTACAGTGGCAGGCAGAGCTCGTTAAGCAGGCAGGTGTGAGCCTGGTTGCTATAGTGACCGCACCCAATGGCTCCATACACACGCACACAGACATGCGCCTCACTTTTGCTGCTTAAAATGAACAGAAAAGTCAGGCCGAAACAAATCGCTCCCAAATGAAAAGTATAGGTCGTATTGACAAAATTCTTTCACCGTGAGCGACAGCAATGTCTAGTCTACCTAATTCTCAGTTTTCATGCCTGTGGAGCTTATTATATGGACGTGGTGACAGTGGAAAGACACCATGCTCTTCTGATTTTCAAACGAACCTTCTGAGCCATTTTAACATTAGAGTCTATGGAAGAGTTGGAGGGAGGAGGCTGTGCATTGGTGACATTTATGAAAGAACCATAACATCTAGTACAATAGTAAACACATTGGATGAAAGAGGACAGCCATGGCTACGTTTTGAGGGTAAAATCATACCTGTAGAGCAAACGCTGCGGACACAGCAGCAGTTTTAAAAAAGATTTTAAGATTAATTTTTTTGCTCCTCTCACTCTAGCAGTTGAGCTGCCTCACTCTAGCCCCAACATTCCGTCCCATACACACCCATTATAAACTCTGAAACGGCTGAAAAAACATCATGAAACTTAAACTGGAACTGAAGAAAAAGTATAATAGATATTGAAAAGATAAATACAAGTTGAATAGTTGAATGTCTTGTCTTCGTTTTAAAGTTTGAATGGTGGCTCTATGTCAATGTATGTGGAAGTAGTAAGAGTTTAAAAATGAGTAAGTTGAATGAGGATTTGAAGGGTCTCCCCATTGAAATACATTATAAATTTTTGTTGAATAAAGTTGAATAAAATTAAAAATATAAATGTTAAAAATATGAAATTTAGAAGCAGTGTTGTCCAAAAGAATAGGAATCTAACGGTGTTTGAATGGTTTTTCTAAGTTGAACGGTTTTGAAGGAGTTAGATGCCAAAAAACGTACGGAATATATAATAATAATAATAATAAAGATTCGAATAACAATACTGTGAATGCTTTTCAAGCATTCACACTAATAACTAGAAAGTGCATTTTCTGAAGAAACTGCAGTGTGAATGCTTGAATCTGAATGTATGGACTGAAATGAATTAATTGCTGAATTTTGAGTTAAAAATTTTGAATGAGATAAAAAAAAAAAAAAAACCTGAATTTAACCTGAAAACAAAGGTGCTGAACTGCTAAAAGCTGAAGGTTACACAGAAGAAGAAGTTGGAAAAAAGCTGAAAATGTTTTAATTGTAAATTAGAAAAACCTAAGAAATGAGAAAAGAACATTTAGAGTCAGAAAACATCTGAAAGAATATTAAAAGGTCATATTCTTTGAATCACTGAATGACTAAAATGTGATCCCTCCACTTGGACCCACACAGTTTAAAAAGTTTACATCTCTGAGCTTTGAAAGACAAGATGTTGGAAAGAGAACAACGATGGCGACGTTTTGAGGGTAAAATGATGGCTGTAACACTGTGGAGACAGCAGCAGTTGAAAGAGAAGTGTTTCAGATGAATCTTGGCAGAGTGAGAGAGAGAGCTCGTTAAGCAGGCAGGTGTGAGCCTGGTTGCTATAGTGACCGCACCCAATGGCTCCATACACACGTACACAGACATGCACCTCACTTTTGCTGCTTAAAATGAACAGAAAAGTCAGGCCGAAACAAATCGTTCCCAAATGAAAAGTAAAAGTCGTATTGACAAAATTCTTTCACCGTGAGCGACAGCAATGTCTAGTCTACCTAATTCTCAGTTTTCATGTCTGTGGAGTTTATTATATGGACGTGGTGACAGTGGAAAGACACCATGCTCTTCTGATTTTCAAACGAACCTTCTGAGCCATTTTAACATTAGAGTCTATGGAAGAGTTGGAGGGAGGAGGCTGTGCATTGGTGACATTTATGAAAGAACCATAACACCTAGGACAATAGTAAACACATTGGATGAAAGAGGACAGCGATGGCTACGTTTTGAGGGTAAAATCATACCTGTAGAGCAAACGCTGCGGACACAGCAGCAGTTTTAAAAAAGATTTTAAGATTAATTTTTTTGCTCCTCTCACTCTAGCAGTTGAGCTGCCTCACTCTAGCCCCAACATTCCGTCCCATACACACCCATTATAAACTCTGAAACGGGTGAAAAAACATCATGAAACTTAAACTGGAACTGAAGAAAAAGTATAATAGATATTGAAAAGATAAATACAAGTTGAATAGTTGAATGTCTTGTCTTCGTTTTAAAGTTTGAATGGTGGCTCTATGTCAATGTATGTGGAAGTAGTAAGAGTTTAAAAATGAGTAAGTTGAATGAGAATTTGAAGGGTCTCCCCATTGAAATACATTATAAATTTTTGTTGAATAAAGTTGAATAAAATTAAAAATATAAATGTTAAAAATATGAAAAATAGAAGCAGTGTTGTCCAAAAGAATAGGAATCTAACGGTGTTTGAATGGTTTTTCTAAGTTGAACGGTTTTGAAGGAGTAGGATTACAAAAAACGTACGGAATAGATAATAATAATAATAAAGATTAGAAGAACAATACTGTGAATGCTTTTCAAGCATTCACACTAATAAAGATTAGAAGAACAATACTGTGAATGCTTTTCAAGCATTCACACTAATAATAATAAAGATTCGAATAACAATACTGTGAATGCTTTTCAAGCATTCACACTAACTAGAAAGTGCATTTTCTGAAGAAACTGCAGTGTGAATGCTTGAATCTGAATGTATGCACTGAAATGAATTAATTGCTGAATTTTGAGTTAAAAATATTGAATGAGATTAAAAAAACAAACAAAAAACCCCCGAATTTAACCTGAAAACAAAGGTGCTGAACTGCTAAAAGCTGAAGGTTACACAGAAGAAGGAGTTGGAAAAAAACTGAAAATGTTTTAAATGTAAATTAGAAAACCCTAAGAAATGAGAAAAGAACATTTAGAGTCAGAAAACATCTGAATGAATATTAAAAGGTCATATTCTTTGAATCACTGAATGACTCAAATGTGATCCCTCCACTTGGACCCACACAGTTTAAAAAGTTTAAATGCCTGAGCTTTGAAAGACAAGATGTTGGAAAAAGAACAACGATGGCGACGTTTTGAGGGTAAAATGATGGCTTTAACACTGTGGACACAGCAGCAGTTGAAAGAGAAGTGTTTAAGATGAATCTTGGCAGAGTGAGAGAGAGAGCTCGTTAAGCAGGCAGGTGTGAGCCTGGTTGCTATAGTGACCGCACCCAATGGCTCCATACACACGTACACAGACATGCGCCTCACTTTTGCTGCTTAAAATGAACAGAAAAGTCAGGCCGAAACAAATCGTTCCCAAATGAAAAGTAAAAGTCGTATTGACAAAATTCTTTCACCGTGAGCGACAGCAATGTCTAGTCTACCTAATTCTCAGTTTTCATGCCTGTGGAGTTTATTATATGGACGTGGTGACAGTGGAAAGACACCATGCTCTTCTGATTTTCAAACGAACCTTCTGAGCCATTTTAACATTAGAGTCTATGGAAGAGTTGGAGGGAGGAGGCTGTGCATTGGTGACATTTACGAAAGAACCATAACACCTAGTACAATAGTAAACACATTGGATGAAAGAGGACAGCCATGGCTACGTTTTGAGGGTAAAATCATACCTGTAGAGCAAACGCTGTGGACACAGCAGCAGTTTTAAAAAAGATTTTAAGATTAATTTTTTTGCTCCTCTCACTCTAGCAGTTGAGCTGCCTCACTCTAGCCCCAACATTCCGTCCCATACACACCCATTATAAACTCTGAAACGGGTGAAAAAACATCATGAAACTTAAACTGGAACTGAAGAAAAAGTATAATAGATATTGAAAAGATAAATACAAGTTGAATAGTTGAATGTCTTGTCTTCGTTTTAAAGTTTGAATGGTGGCTCTATGTCAATGTATGTGGAAGTAGTAAGAGTTCAAAAATGAGTAAGTTGAATGAGGATTTGAAGGGTCTCCCCATTGAAATACATTATAAATTTTTGTTGAATAAAGTTGAATAAAATTAAAAATATAAATGTTAAAAATATGAAAAATAGAAGCAGTCATGTCCAAAATAATAGGAATCTAACGATGTTTGAATGGTTTTTCTAAGTTGAACGGTTTTGAAGGAGTAGGCTTTCAAAAAACGTACGGAAAAATAATAAAATATAATAAAACTAGAAAGTGCATTTTCTGAAGAAACTGCAGTGTGAATGCTTGAATCTGAATGTATGCACTGAAATGAATTAATTGCTGAATTTTGAGTTAAAAATTTTGAATGAGATAAAAAAAAACCGAATTTAACGTGAAAACAAAAGTGCTGAACTGCTAAAAGCTGAAGGTTACACAGAAGAAGAAGTTGGAAAAAAGCTGAAAATGTTTTAATTGTAAATTAGAAAAACCTCAGAACTGAGAAAAGAAAATTCAGAGTCAGAAAACATCTGAAAGAACATTAAAAGTTCATATTCTTTGAATCACTGAATGACTAAAATGTGATCCCTCCGCTTGGATCCACACAGTTTAAAAAATGTAAAAGTCTGAGCTTTGAAAGACAATGTTGGAAAGAGAACAACGATGGTGACATTTTGAGGGTAAAATGATGGCTGTAACACTGTGGACACAGCAGCAGTTGAAAGAGAAGTGTTTAAGATGAATCTTGGCAGAGTGGCAGGCAGAGCTCGTTAAGCAGGCAGGTGTGAGCCTGGTTGCTATAGTGACCGCACCCAATGGCTCCATACACACGTACACAGACATGCGCCTCACTTTTGCTGCTTAAAATGAACAGAAAAGTCAGGCCGAAACAAATCGCTCCCAAATGAAAAGTAAAAGTCGTATTGACAAAATTCTTTCACCGTGAGCGACAGCAATGTCTAGTCTACCTAATTCTCAGTTTTCATGCCTGTGGAGCTTATTATATGGACGTGGTGACAGTGTAAAGACACCATGCTCTTCTGATTTTCAAACGAACCTTCTGAGCCATTTTAACATTAGAGTCTATGGAAGAGTTGGAGGGAGGAGGCTGTGCATTGGTGACATTTATGAAAGAACCATAACACCTAGTACAATAGTAAACACATTGGATGAAAGAGGACAGCCATGGCTACGTTTTGAGGGTAAAATCATACCTGTAGAGCAAACGCTGCGGACACAGCAGCAGTTTTAAAAAAGATTTTAAGATTAATTTTGTTGCTCCTCTCACTCTAGCAGTTGAGCTGCCTCACTCTAGCCCCAACATTCCGTCCCATACACACCCATTATAAACTCTGAAACGGGTGAAAAAACATCATGAAACTTAAACTGGAACTGAAGAAAAAGTATAATAGATATTGAAAAGATAAATACAAGTTGAATAGTTGAATGTCTTGTCTTCGTTTTAAAGTTTGAATGGTGGCTCTATGTCAACGTATGTGGAAGTAGTAGGAGTTTAAAAATGAGTAAGTTGAATGAGAATTTGAAGGGTCTCCCCATTGAAATACATGGGAAATTTTTGTTGAATAAAGTTGAATAAAATTAAAAATATAAATGTTAAAAATGAGAAAAGTAGAAGCAGTCATGTCCAAAAGAAGAGGAATCTAATGGTGTTTGAATGGTTTTTCTAAGTTGAACGGTTTTGAAGGAGTAGGAGTACAAAAAACGTACGGAATAGATAAAATAGAATAACTAGAAAGTGCATTTTCTGAAGAAACTGCAGTGTGAATGCTTGAATCTGAATGTATGGACTGAAATGAATTAATTGCTGAATTTTGAGTTAAAAATATTGAATGAGATTTAAAAAAAACAACAAAAAAAAAAACGAATTTAACCTGAAAACAAAGGTGCTGAACTGCTAAAAGCTGAAGGTTACACAGAAGAAGAAGTTGGAAAAAAGCTGAAAATGTTTTAATTGTAAATTAGAAAAACCTAAGAAATGAGAAAAGAACATTTAGAGTCAGAAAACATCTGAAAGAATATTAAAAGGTCATATTCTTTGAATCACTGAATGACTAAAATGTGATCCCTCCACTTGGATCCACACAGTTTAAAAATTTTAAATGTCTGAGCTTTGAAAGACACGGTGTTGGAAAGAGAACAATGATGGCGACGTTTTGAGGGTAAAATGATGGCTGTAACACTGTGGACACAGCAGCAGTTGAAAGAGAAGTGTTTCAGATGAATCTTGGCAGAGTGAGAGAGAGCTCGTTAAGCAGGCAGGTGTGAGCCTGGTTGCTATAGTGACCGCACCCAGTGGCTCCATACACACGGACACAGACATGCACCTCACTTTTGCTGCTTAAAATGAACAGAAAAGTCAGGCCGAAACAAATCGTTCCCATATGAAAAGTACAAGTCGTATTGACGAAATTCTTTCACCGTGAGCGACAGCAATGTCTAGTCTACTGAATTCTCAGTTTTCATACCTGTGGAGTTTATTATATGGACGTGGTGACAGTGGAAAGACACCATGCTCTTCTGATTTTCAAACGAACCTTCTGAGCCATTTTAACATTAGAGTCTATGGAAGAGTTGGAGGGAGGAGGCTGTGCATTGGTGACATTTATGAAAGAACCATAACACCTAGGACAATAGTAAACACATTGGATGAAAGAGGACAGCGATGGCTACGTTTTGAGGGTAAAATGGTGGCTGTAGAGCAAACGCTGTGGACACAGCAGCAGTTTTAAAAAAGATTTTAAGATTAATTTTTTTGCTCCTCTCACTCTAGCAGTTGAGCTCTCTCACTCTAGCCCCAACATTCCGTCCCATACACACCCATTATAAACTCTGAAACGGGTGAAAAAACATCATGAAACTTAAACTGGAACTGAAGAAAAAGTATAATAGATATTGAAAAGATAAATACAAGTTGAATAGTTGAATGTCTTGTCTTCGTTTTAAAGTTTGAATGGTGGCTCTATGTCAATGTATGTGGAAGTAGTAAGAGTTTAAAAATGAGTAAGTTGAATGAGGATTTGAAGGGTCTCCCCATTGAAATACATTATAAATTTTTGTTGAATAAAGTTGAATAAAATTAAAAATATAAATGTTAAAAATGAGAAAAATAGAAGCAGTCTTGTCCAAAAGAAGAGGAATCTGAAGGTGTTTGAATGGTTTTTCTAAGTTGAACGGTTTTGAAGGAGTTAGATGCCAAAAAACGTACGGAATATGGAATAATAGATAATAAGAAAGATTAGAAGAACAATACTGTGAATGCTTTTCAAGCATTCACACTAATAAAGATTAGAAGAACAATACTGTGAATGCTTTTCAAGCATTCACACTAATAAAGATTTGAAGAACAATACTGTGAATGCTTTTCAAGCATTCACACTAATAATAATAATAATAATAAAGATTCGAATAACAATACTGTGAATGCTTTTCAAGCATTCACACTAATAACTAGAAAGTGCATTTTCTGAAGAAACTGCAGTGTGAATGCTTGAATCTGAATGTATGCACTGAAATGAATTAATTACTGAATTTAAGTTAAAAATCTTGAATGAGATAAAAAAAAAAAAAAACCCGAATTTAACCTGAAAACAAAAGTGCTGAACTGCTAAAAGCTGAAGGTTACACCGAAGAAGAAGTTGGAAAAAAGCTGAAAATGTTTTAATTTTAAATTAGAAAAACCTAAGAAATGAGAAAAGAACATTTAGAGTCAGAAAACATCTGAAAGAATATTAAAAGGTCATATTCTTTGAATCACTGAATGAAGAAAATGTGATCCCTCCACTTGGACCCACACAGTTTAAAAAGTTTACATCTCTGAGCTTTGAAAGACAAGATGTTGGAAAGAGAACAATAATGGCGACAATTTGAGGGTAAAATGATGGCTTTAACACTGTGGACACAGCAGCAGTTGAAAGAGAAGTGCTTAAGATGAATCTTGGTACAGTGGCAGGCAGAGCTCGTTAAGCAGGCAGGTGTGAGCCTGGTTGCTATAGTGACCGCACCCAATGGCTCCATACACACGTACACAGACATGCGCCTCACTTTTGCTGCTTAAAATGAACAGAAAAGTCAGGCCGAAACAAATCGTTCCCAAATGAAAAGTAAAAGTCGTATTGACAAAATTCTTTCACCGTGAGTGACAGCAATGTCTAGTCTACTGAATTCTCAGTTTTCATGTCTGTGGAGTTTATTATATGGACGTGGTGACAGTGTAAAGACACCATGCTCTTCTGATTTTCAAACGAACCTTCTGAGCCATTTTAACATTAGAGTCTATGGAAGAGTTGGAAGGAGGAGGCTGTGCATTGGTGACATTTATGAAAGAACCGTAACACCTAGGACAATAGTAAACACATTGGATGAAAGAGGACAGCCATGGCTACGTTTTGAGGGTAAAATCATACCTGTAGAGCAAACGCTGCGGACACAGCAGCAGTTTTAAAAAAGATTTTAAGATTAATTTTTTTGCTCCTCTCACTCTAGCAGTTGAGCTGCCTCACTCTAGCCCCAACATTCCGTCCCATACACACCCATTATAAACTCTGAAACGGCTGAAAAAACATCATGAAACTTAAACTGGAACTGAAGAAAAAGTATAATAGATATTGAAAAGATAAATACAAGTTGAATAGTTGAATGTCTTGTCTTCGTTTTAAAGTTTGAATGGTGGCTCTATGTCAATGTATGTGGAAGTAGTAAGAGTTTAAAAATGAGTAAATTGAATGAGAATTTGAAGGGTCTCCCCATTGAAATACATGGGAAATTTTTGTTGAATAAAGTTGAATAAAATTAAAAATATAAATGTTAAAAATGAGAAAAATAGAAGCAGTCATGTCCAAAATAATAGGAATCTAATGATGTTTGAATGGTTTTTCTAAGTTGAACGGTTTTGAAGGAGTAGGCTTTCAAAAAACGTACGGAAAAAGAAAATATAACTAGAAAAATTTGCATTTCCTGCGAAAATGCAGTGTGGATGCTTAAAGCTGAAGCTGTATGCAAAAAGTAGCTGAAAAAGCTGAAAAGTTGCAGAAATTGTAAAAACTTTGCAGAAGCAAAAGAAGTTTGCTAAAATGGAATAACTTAGCAGAACTGCAATATCTTAGAGGAAACATAATACTTGGCAGAAATACAATAGCATAGCAGAATTTAGCAGAAATATTGTAACTTACCAGAAACATGATAACTTCTCAAAAATACAAGAATTTAGGAGAAATAGTATAAGATAACAGAAAGAATATATTTAGCCAAAAATACTTAAACATTACAGAAACACTATGATTTAGAAAAATAGTACAACAGAGCAGAAATATTGTGATTTACCAGAGACACTGTGATGAACTATGAATATTGTAATTTTAAATTAAGACTATGTTTTAGCACAAATATTATAATTTGGCAGAAATACTATAATTTAGCACAAATACTATAAAAAGCAGAAATACTATAATTTAGCAGAAATACTATATTAAGCACAAACCCTATAAAAAGCAGAAATACTGTACTATGATTTGGTAGAAAAAACTATAATTAATCAGAAATACTATATTTGGCAGAAATACGGTATTTGGCACAAATCTTATAAAATAGCAGAAATAGTATGATTTAGCACAATAGTAATAACTTAAACAGAAAAATTGGAAAAGCAAAATGGACAGCTGAAAAAATGCTGAACGTGCTGAAGGTCCCTCAACTATACTTGTTAAGTGAAAAAAATCAGCAAAAAAATCTATAACAGCCACACAATCACAAATATGTACACATAAGGAAACACACATGCACAGAGAGACACACACACAAGATCAAATTCAGTCACCCAGTCTAAATATATTGAATTTGAATCTTACAATGAGATCATCCCATTAAAAGGCTCTCTCTCTCTCTCTCTCTCTCTCTCTCTCTCTCTCTCTCTCTCCCTGTCACACACAGACACACACACACACACACACACACACACAGGGAGAGAGAAGTAAGTTTCTAGGTCAGCCTGGGAGCTGCTGAATTTGAATCCACCAATCAGAGAGGCTGTGCACTTTTCCCCACCAAAACGGGTGCTTCTGTTTACACACGCAGCACAGAGAGAGACACTGGATTATTGCAGTCTATTTCTCATAGTGACGACTCCCCTCAAACAAATGACCATAATTTCCTAACCGTAGGGGCTAGAACGGTCATTCTTACACCGTTTTGTTCAGAAGAGATGGGGGAATCTTCAAGTGTTGACAATTTATCATTAAAATATGAATTTTTAGAGCTATATGACATGGATGACTTGTTGACTTAGAAGCCACGAATTCCCCCAATATGCAAATTTGAATGCCTGAGGCCACATATATGATTGGCTGCCTGGGAAGCTGTGCAGGCCCTGATTTGTGGATTTGAATTCCTCAGCCCTCAGATATGATTGGCTGGCTTAGAAGCCATGAAGGCCCCAATATGCAAATTTGAATGCCTCAGGACACATATATGATTGGCTGGGAAACCGTGCAGGCCCTGATTTGAAAATTTGAATGTCTAAGTCCTCACAGAGGATTGGCTGCCTGGGGACCTGGCAGAAATATATAGAAATACTATGATTAAGCATAAATACTACATTTAGTAGAAATACTATGTTTTAGCACAAATACTATAAAAAGCAGAAATACTATAATTTAGCAGAAATACTATATTAAGCACAAATCCTATAAAAAGCAGAAATACTATATTAAGCACAAATTCTATAAAAAGCAGAAATACTATATTAAGCACAAATTCTATAAAAAGCAGAAATACTATATTAAGCACAAATCCTATTAAAAGCAGAAATACTATATTAAGCACAAATCTTATGAAATAGCAGAAACAGTATGATTTAGCACAATAGTAATAAGTTAAACAGAAAAATTAGAAAAGCAAAATGGACAGCTGAAAAAATGCTGAACATGCTGAGGGTCCCTCAAATATACTTGTTAAATGAAAAAATCAGCAAAAAAATGCACAGGGAGAGAGAAGTAAGTTTCTAGGTCAGCCTGGGAGCTGCTGAATTTGAATCCACCAATCAGAGAGCCTGTGTACTTTTTCCCGCCAAAACAGGTGCATCTTTTTACACACGCAGCAGAGAGAGGCACAGGATTATTGCAGCCTATTTCTCATAGTGAGGACTCCCCTCAAACAAATGACCATAATTTCCAAACCGTAGGGGCTAGAGCGGTCATTCTTACACCGTTTTGTTCAGAAGAGATGGGGGAATCTTCCAGTGTTAACAATTTATCATTAAAATGTGAATTTTTAGAGATATACGACATGGATGACTTGTTGACTTAGAAGCCACGAATTCCCCCAATATGCAAATTTGAATGCCTGAGGCCACATATATGATTGGCTGCCTGGGAAGCCGTGCAGGCCCTGATTTGTGGATTTGAATTCCTCAGCCCTCAGATATGATTGGCTGGCTTAGAAGCCATGAAGGCCCCAATATGCAAATTTGAATGCCTCAGGACACATATATGATTGGCTGGGAAACCGTGCAGGCCCTGATTTGAAAATTTGAATGTCTAAGTCCTCACAGAGGATTGGCTGCCTGGGGACCTGGCAGAAATATATAGAAATACTATGATTAAGCATAAATACTACATTTAGTAGAAATACTATGTTTTAGCACAAATACTATAAAAAGCAGAAATACTATAATTTAGCAGAAATACTATATTAAGCACAAACCCTATAAAAAGCAAAAATAGTATGATTAAGCATAAATACTACATTTAGTAGAAATACTATGTTTTAGCACAAATCCTATAAAAAGCAGAAATACTGTACTATGATTTAGTAGAAAAACTATAATTAATCAGAAATACTATATTTGGCAGAAATACTATATTTTGCACAAATCTTATGAAATAGCAGAAACAGTATGATTTAGCACAATAGTAATAACTTAAACAGAAAAACTGGAAAAGCAAAATGGACAGCTGAAAAAATGCTGAACATGCTGAGGGTCCCTCAAATATACTTGTTAAATGAAAAAATCAGCAAAAAAATGCACAGGGAGAGAGAAGTAAGTTTCTAGGTCAGCCTGGGAGCTGCTGAATTTGAATCCACCAATCAGAGTGCCTGTTTACGTTTTCCCGCCAAAAGAGGTGCACCTTTTTACACACGCAGGCACAGAGAGGCACAGGATTATTGCAGCCTACTTCTCATAGTGACGACTCCCCTCAAACAAATGACCATAATTTCCTAACCGTAGGGGCTAGAGCGGTCATTCTTACACCGTTTTGTTCAGAAGAGATGGGGGAATCTTCCAGTGTTAACAATTTATCATTAAAATATGAATTATTAAAGATATTTGACTTGTAATGCAGCATAACTGAGTAGAGCGAAGCAAAAACTGCCTTGACTTGCCCTCAAACAACGGTTTGTAACTTGAAATCTGTTTGGAGTATCGATATCATTCTTTCACCGTAAGAGACAGCAGGCGTTGGTGAACAATCATGGAAATTTTCAGGTCGCTGTGGAAATCCAACAAAAAGTTATGACGAGAGAAAAAAGTGGTTCATTTCCAGACTTTGAAATCTGAAGAAATCTGAGCGAAGGACGAATTTCCTACCCTCAAACAAGTCCAACTCATTTCAGAACGGTAATAGGTGAGAAAGAAATTCTTGAATTGTGAGCGTCAGGGGTGTCTGAAGATATACCGGGACAAGCCTCATGTCTTAACTTTGCTTCGTTAAGGAGATATGACGATTCGAATATGCCTCTCATTACAGAAATGCAGCGGTGATTTTGAACAAGCTCTCCATTCACTTTATATGGACAGTTTTCTGACCTTGTGTTGGTCTGAGGAGATTTGCGAAAGTTCTATGAATACCACAACAATGATAGTGACATTTTCTGAAAGCCAGCAAAAATGCCTACGTTTTGATGTATAATTTGTGGAAGTTGAGTGAAAATTGAGCAAGTAGCAGGAAGTTGTTCGGACATGAAGAGAAGACTGCAAAAGCTTCAGTGACACACTGGAAGCCAAGAGCATAGCAACCATAACAACGCATGTATTTTGTGAAAAATCACAATTTTGCAACTCAAAACTTTAAGAGGCATAAAAGTAAAACAGTAAAAGATTTGAAAAAGCTGAATCATACCTGAATAGCCCAATAATTTGTGAACATTTTAAAGTTTAAATGGTTGTTCTAGGTGAAAGTATGAGGAAGTAGTTAAGTTTCAAAAACAAGCAAAATTTAGCAGAATTTTGGAAGATTTCCATTCATTTCAATGGGACAAATTAAAGGAAAAAAGTGGAATATTTTAAAAAGTATAATAGTTAAAAATAGCAAAAATCATAGCAGAAATTAGCAAAAATAGCAGAATAGTTTAAAATTTGAACGGTGAAAATCGGCTGAAAATTGTGGAAGTAGTTTAACGGCGAAAAGTGTACGGAAACACCCAGAATAATAACTAGAAAAATTTGCATTTCCTGCGAAAATGCAGTGTGGATGCTTAAAGCTGAAACTGCATGCAAAAAGTAGCTGAAAAAGCTGAAAAGTTGCAGAAATTGTAAAAACTTTGCAGAAGCAAAAGAAGTTTGCTAAAATGGAATAACTTAGCAGAACTGCAATATCTTAGAGGAAACATAATACTTGGCAGAAATACAATAGCATAGCAGAACTTTGCAGAAATATTGTAACTTACCAGAAACATGATAACTTCTCAAAAATACAAGAACTTAGGAGAAATAGTATAAGATAACAGAAAGAATATATTTAGCCAAAAATACTTAAACATTACAGAAACACTATGATTTAGAAAAATAGTACAACATAGCAGAAATACTGTGATTTACCAGAGACACTGTGATGAACTATGAATATTGTAATTTTAAATTGAGACTATGTTTTAGCACAAATACTATAATTTGACAGAAATACTATCATTTGGCAGAAATACTATGATACAGGAAAAGTACTGAGATGTAGTAAAAGTACTTTGATTTAACAGAAATACAATTATGGAGGAGTAATACTTTAAAATGGGAGAAATATTGATACACACACACACATACACAGAGCCTAAAGGGAAGAGTATTTGTGCCATGGAGTGTTAACAAGAATGTGAGGTCCATATTAGAAAAGCTCGTAAAATCACAAAAGTTTGCAGAATTGTAATAAATGATGAATATGAATTACTGGTCTGTGACAGTGTATTAATTTGTAGGGAAAAAAAATGTTGACCAAGGTGGAATCGAACCGGCGACCTTTGGCTTGCAGACCCGTGTCATTACCAACTGCGCCACTGGGAAAAAGAGCAGCCGCTTGGAAAAACAGGGTGATGAGCAGTCAGAATTAGATCGAGGTGAGAGGCGAAAAACGCAGTTTTTTGGAGTTACAAAACGTTGTGTAACTCAAACACTAGGTGGACTAGAAGCATAATCCTTGTACTGGGTGAATCAGTGGACTTTGGTGTACTTTGACTGCGATTTTCATTGCTCTATGTACATCCGTCGCTGAGATATGACGAGAGAGGAAACGAAAGACCTCAGACATGATTGGCTGGCTGGGAAGCCGTGCAGGCCCTGATATGTGATATGAGTCTGAGTCCTCACAGAGGATTGGCTGCCTGGCAGAAATATATAGAAATAGTATGATTAAGCATAAATACTACATTTAGCAGAAATAGTATGATTAAGCACAAATCCTATAAAAAGCAGAAATAGTATATTAAGCACAAATCCTATAAGAAGCAGAAATAGTATATTAAGCACAAATCCTATTAAAAGCAGAAATAGTATATTAAGCAGAAATCTTATAAAATAGCAGACATAGTATGAATTAGCAGAATAGTAATACGTTAAACAGAAAAATTGGAAAAGCAAAATGGACAGCTGAAAAAATGCTGAACATGCTGAGGGTCCCTCAAATATACTTGTTAAATGAAAAAAATCAGCAAAAAAATATATATAACAGCCACACAATCAGAAATATGTACACATAAGGAAGCACACATGCACAGAGAGACACACACACAAGATCCAATTCAGTCAACCAGTCTAAATATATTGAATTTGAATCTTAGAATGAGATCATCCCATTAAAAGCCTCTCTCTCTCTCTCTCTCTCTCTCTCTGTCTCACACACACACACACACACACACACACACACACACACACACACAGGGAGAGAGAAGTAAGTTTCTAGGTCAGCCTGGGAGCTGCTGAATTTGAATCCACCAATCAGAGAGCCTGTGTACTTTTTCCCGCCAAAACAGGTGCATCTTTTTACACACGCAGCAGAGAGAGGCACAGGATTATTGCAGCCTATTTCTCATAGTGAGGACTCCCCTCGAACAAATGACCATAATTTCCTAACCGTAGGGGCTAGAGCGGTCATTCTTACACCGTTTTGTTCAGAAGAGATGGGGGAATCTTCCAGTGTTAACAATTTATCATTAAAATGTGAATTTTTAGAGATATACGACATGGATGACTTGTTGACTTAGAAGCCACGAATTCCCCCAATATGCAAATTTGAATGCCTGAGGCCACATATATGATTGGCTGCCTGGGAAGCCGTGCAGGCCCTGATTTGTGGATTTGAATTCCTCAGCCCTCAGATATGATTGGCTGGCTTAGAAGCCATGAAGGCCCCAATATGCAAATTTGAATGCCTCAGGACACATATATGATTGGCTGGGAAGCCGTGCAGGCCCTGATTTGAAAATTTGAATTTCTCAGTCCTCACAGAGGATTGGCTGCCTGGGGACCTGGCAGATATATATATAGAAATACTATGATTAAGCATAAATACTACATTTAGTAGAAATACTATGTTTTAGCACAAATACTATAAAAAGCAGAAATACTATAATTTAGCAGAAATACTATATTAAGCACAAATCCTATAAAAAGCAGAAATACTATATTAGGTACAAATCCTATAAAAAGCAGAAATACTATATTAGGCACAAATCCTATAAAAAGCAGAAATACTATATTAGGCACAAATAGTATAAAAAGCAGAAATACTATAATTTAGCAGAAATACTATATTAGGCACAAATCTTATGAAAAGCAGAAATAGTATGATTTAGCAGAAATACTGTATTTAGCACAAGTACCGAAAAGTACCAGAAATACTATGATTTAGCAGAATAGTAATAACTTACAAAATTACAAATATGGAGGCATATTGAAACACAAATGCACAGAGGGACACACAAACACAGGCTCTAATCCAGTCAACCAGTCTAACTATATTCAATTTAAATCCTACAATGACATGCTGCCAAATAAGGGCAGGGTCCTCTCTCTCCCACTAAACACACACACACACACACACAGAGGGAGAGAGCTGCCGAATTTAAATCCACCAATCAGAGTGGCTGTTTACGTTTTCCCGCCAAAACAGGTGCATCTTTTTACACATGCAGCAGCACAGAGAGGCACAGGATTATTGCAGCCTATTTCTCATAGTGAGGACTCCCCTCAAACAAATGACCATAATTTCCTAACCGTAGGGGCTAGAGCGGTCATTCTTACACTGTTTTGTTCAGAAGAGATGGGGGAATCTTCCAGTGTTAACAATTTATCATTAAAATGTGAATTTTTAGAGATATATGACATGGATGACTTGTTGACTTAGAAGCCACGAATTCCCCAATATGCAAATATGAATTCCTCAGCCCTCAGATATGATTGGCTGGCTTAGAAGCCATGAAGGCCCCAATATGCAAATTTGAATGCCTCAGGACACATATATGATTGGCTGGGAAGCCGTGCAGGCCCTGATTTGAAAATTTGAATTTCTCAGTCCTCACAGAGGATTGGCTGCCTGGGGACCTGGCAGAAATATATAGAAATACTATGATTAAGCATAAATACTACATTTAGTAGAAATACTATGTTTTAGCACAAATACTATAAAAAGCAGAAATACTATAATTTAGCAGAAATACTATATTAAGCACAAATCCTATAAAAAGCAGAAATAGGATGATTAAGCATAAACACTACATTTAGTAGAAATACTATGTTTGAGCAAAAATCCTATAAAAAGCAGAAATACTATATTAGGCACAAATCCCATAAAAAGCAGAAATAGTATGATTAAGCATAAATACTACATTTAGTAGAAATACTATGTTTTAGCACAAATAGTATAAAAAGCAGAAATATTGTAATTTAGCAGAAATACTATATTAGGCACAAATCTTATAAAATAGCAGAAATAGTATTATTTAGCACAATAGTAATAAGTTAAACAGAAAAATTGGAAAAGCAAAATGGACAGCTGAAAAAATGCTGAACATGCTGAGGGTCCCTCAAATACACTTGTTAAATGAAAAAATCAGCAAAAAAATGCACAGGGAGAGAGAAGTAAGTTTCTAGGTCAGCCTGGGAGCTGCTGAATTTGAATCCACCAATCAGAGAGCCTGTGTACTTTTTCCCGCCAAAACATGTGCCTCTTTTTACACACGCAGCACAGAGAGGCACAGGATTATTGCAGCCTATTTCTCATAGTGAGGACTCCCCTCAAACAAATGACCATAATTTCCAAACCGTAGGGGCTAGAGCGGTCATTCTTACACCGTTTTGTTCAGAAGAGATGGGGGAATCTTCCAGTGTTTACAATTTATCATTAAAATATGAATTATTAAAGATATTTGATTTCTAATGCACCATAACTGAGTAGAGCGAAGCAAAAACTGCCTTGACTTGCCCTCAAACAACGCTTTGTGACTTGAAATCTATTTGGAGTATCGATATCATTCTTTCACCGTAAGAGACAGCAGGCTTTGGTGAACAATCATGGAAATTTTCAGGTCTCTGTGGAAATCCAACAAAAAGTTATGACGAGAGAAAAAAGTGGTTCATTTCCACAGTTTGAAATCTGAAGAAATCTGAGCGAAGGACGAATTTCCTACCCTCAAACAAGTCCAACTCATTTCAGAACGGTAATAGGTGAGAAATAAATTCTTGAATTGTGAGCGTCAGGGGTGTCTGAAGATATTCGGGGACAAGCCTCATGTCTTAACTTTGCTTCGTTAAGGAGATATGACGATTCGAATATGCCTCTCATTACAGAAATCCAGCGGTGATTTTGAACAAGCTCTCCATTCACTTTATATGGAGAGTTTTCTGACCTTGTGTTAGTCTGAGGAGATTTGCAAAAATTCTATAAATCCCACAACAATGATGGTGACATTTTCTGAAAGCCAGCAAAAATACCTACGTTTTGATGTATAATTTGTGGAAGTTGAGTGAAAATTGAGCAAGTAGCAGGAAGTTGTTCGGACATGAAGTGAAAATTGCAAAACCTTCAGTGGCACACTGGAAGCCAAGAGCATAGCAACCATAACAACACATGTATTTTGTGAAAAATCACAATTTTGCAACTCAAAACTTTAAGAGGCATAAAAGTAAAACAGTAGAAGATTTGAAAAAGCTGAATCATACCTGAATAGCCCAATAATTTGTGAACATTTTAAAATTTGAATGGTTGTTCTAGGTGAAAATATGAGGAAGTAATTAAGTTTCAAAAACAAGCAAATTTTAGCAGAATTGCAGAAGTTTCCCATTCATTTCAATGGGACAAATTAAAGGAAAAAAGCTTAATATTTTAAAAAGTATAATAGTTAAAAATAGCAAAAATCGTAGCAGGAAAGAGCAAAAATAGCAGAATAGTTTAAAATTTGAACGGTGAAAATCGGCTGAAAATTGTGGAAGTAGTTTAACGGCGAAAAGTGTACGGAAGCAACTAGAATAATAATAATAATAAAGAATAAAGAGAAACAGGAACTCAATAGTGTGGATGCTTAAAGCATCCACACAATAATAATAATAATAATAAAGAATAAAGAGAAACAGGAACTCTATAGTGTGGATGCTTAAAGCATCCACACAACTAGAAAGTGCATTTTCTGAAGAAACTGCAGTGTGAATGCTTGAATCTGAATGTATGCACTGAAATGAATTAATTGCTGAATTTTGAGTTAAAAATATTGAATGAGATTAAAAAAAAAACAAAAACAACCTGAATTTAACCTGAAAACAACAGTGCTGAACTGCTAAAAGCTGAAGGTTACACAGAAGAAGGAGTTGGAAAAAAGCTGAAAATGTTTTAATTGTAAATTAGAAAAACCTAAGAAATGAGAAAAGAACATTTAGAGTCAGAAAACATCTGAAAGAATATTAAAAGGTCATATTCTTTGAATCACTGAATGACTAAAATGTGATCCCTCCACTTGGACCCACACAGTTTAAAAAGTTTACATCTCTGAGCTTTGAAAGACAAGATGTTGGAAAAAGAACAACGATGGCGACGTTTTCAGGGTAAAATGATGGCTTTAACACTGTGGACACAGCAGCAGTTGAAAGAGAAGTGTTTAAGATGAATTTTGGCAGAGTGAGAGAGAGCTCGTTAAGCAGGCAGGTGTGAGCCTGGTTGCTATAGTGACCGCACCCAATGGCTCCATACACACGCACACAGACATGCACCTCACTTTTGCTGCTTAAAATGAACAGAAAAGTCAGGCCGAAACAAATCGTTCCCAAATGAAAAGTAAAAGTCGTATTGACAAAATTCTTTCACCGTGAGCGACAGCAATGTCTAGTCTACCAAATTCTCAGTTTTCATGTCTGTGGAGTTTATTATATGGACGTGGTGACAGTGGAAAGACACCATGCTCTTCTGATTTTCAAACGAACCTTCTGAGCCATTTTAACATTAGAGTCTATGGAAGAGTTGGAGGGAGGAGGCTGTGCATTGGTGACATTTATGAAAGAACCATAACACCTAGGACAATAGTAAACACATTGGATGAAAGAGGACAGCGATGGCTACGTTTTGAGGGTAAAATCATACCTGTAGAGCAAACGCTGCGGACACAGCAGCAGTTTTAAAAAAGATTTTAAGATTAATTTTTTTGCTCCTCTCACTCTAGCAGTTGAGCTGCCTCACTCTAGCCCCAACATTCCGTCCCATACACACCCATTATAAACTCTGAAACGGGTGAAAAAACATCATGAAACTTAAACTGGAACTGAAGAAAAAGTATAATAGATATTGAAAAGATAAATACAAGTTGAATAGTTGAATGTCTTGTCTTCGTTTTAAAGTTTGAATGGTGGCTCTATGTCAACGTATGTGGAAGTAGTAGGAGTTTAAAAATGAGTAAGTTGAATGAGAATTTGAAGGGTCTCCCCATTGAAATACATGGGAAATTTTTGTTGAATAAAGTTGAATAAAATTAAAAATATAAATGTTAAAAATGAGAAAAGTAGAAGCAGTCATGTCCAAAAGAATAGGAATCTAATGGTGTTTGAATGGTTTTTCTAAGTTGAACGGTTTTGAAGGAGTAGGCTTTGAAAAAACGTACGGAAAAATAAAATATAATAATAACTAGAAAGTGCATTTTCTGAAGAAACTGCAGTGTGAATGCTTGAATCTGAATGTATGCACTGAAATGAATTAATTACTGAATTTAAGTTAAAAATCTTGAATGAGATAAAAAAAAACCCGAATTTAACCTGAAAACAAAAGTGCTGAACTGCTAAAAGCTGAAGGTTACACAGAAGAAGAAGTTGGAAAAAAGCTGAAAATGTTTTAATTGTAAATTAGAAAAACCTAAGAAATGAGAAAAGAACATTTAGAGTCAGAAAACATCTGAAAGAATATTAAAAGGTCATATTCTTTGAATCACTGAATGACTAAAATGTGATCCCTCCACTTGGATCCACACAGTTTAAAAAGTTTACATCTCTGAGCTTTGAAAGACAAGATGTTGGAAAGAGAACAACGATGGCGACGTTTTGAGGGTAAAATGATGGCTGTAACACTGTGGAGACAGCAGCAGTTGAAAGAGAAGTGTTTCAGATGAATCTTGGCAGAGAGAGAGAGAGAGCTCGTTAAGCAGGCAGGTGTGAGCCTGGTTGCTATAGTGACCGCACCCAATGGCTCCATACACACGTACACAGACATGCGCCTCACTTTTGCTCCTTAAAATGAACAGAAAAGTCAGGCCCAAACAAATCGTTCCCATATGAAAAGTACAAGTCGTATTGACGAAATTCTTTCACCGTGAGCGACAGCAGCTTCTAGTCTACTGAATTCTCAGTTTTCATGCCTGTGGAGTTTATTATATGGACGTGGTGACAGTGGAAAGACACCATGCTCTTCTGATTTTCAAACGAATCTTCTGAGCCATTTTAACATTAGAGTCTATGGAAGAGTTGGAGGGAGGAGGCTGTGCATTGGTGACATTTATGAAAGAACCATAACACCTAGGACAATAGTAAACACATTGGATGAAAGAGGACAGCCATGGCTACGTTTTGAGGGTAAAATCATACCTGTAGAGCAAACGCTGCGGACACAGCAGCAGTTTTAAAAAAGATTTTAAGATTAATTTTTTTGCTCCTCTCACTCTAGCAGTTGAGCTGCCTCACTCTAGCCCCAACATTCCGTCCCATACACACCCATTATAAACTCTGAAACGGGTGAAAAAACATCATGAAACTTAAACTGGAACTGAAGAAAAAGTATAATAGATATTGAAAAGATAAATACAAGTTGAATAGTTGAATGTCTTGTCTTCGTTTTAAAGTTTGA
>NC_140620.1:46085119-46112313 GCF_057382275.1 Copadichromis virginalis
CCCCCCCCCAAACACACACGCACACAAACAAAACACCCAGTATAATTCACACCCTCATTAAAGTGAATAAATATTTATGCAATTTTACACCATCAAACTCAGATAGCTAAGGATGAAGAACCATTTGTAATAGCTAAAGAACCATCTACAAAGTAAAAAGGTTCTTTGACGTATGATGGTTCTTTAAAGAACCATGAAGACATCTGAAGAACCATAATTTTTCTGAGAGTGGTGGAAGCAAAACAGTAAAAGTCAGAGGAAATTCATGACAATGTTTATTTGAAGCGCAGTTTGGATCTTCTTTTGCTGCTGGTTTGGTCAATATTGTTTGGAGAGAGACAAAACTAACATCTTTAGAATCAGAGCAAAAAGGGCGTGAACACAAAACGTGGACCCGCCGACAGATCAGAATCAGCCAGCTGTCAGCTTTCACCCCTGACCATGTCCGTGCCGTCAGGTGAGAAAGGCGACATCTCACTGATTCTGATCCGTCGGTGGGTGCGCGCTGTGTGTTTACGTCTTTGTGCAGAAACCGTGTACCTGCTCTCATTTACTGTCTTAGAGCCGGCTCTTTGACGTGAACGACACGAGCCGGCTCCTTATCGCGAGCCGTCACGTGGGTTTTTTTTTTCTTTCTCTCACCCTCTCTCTCTCTCGCACTTTTTTTCCGCTTCACTTCGCACCTGAGCCTTGTGCTTTATGCTGGGCAGAGGGGGGAGGGGCGGTAGTTACACTCAGTAGCACAGGAACAGAGCCAGAGGGAGAGAGAGAGAAAGAGAGCCAGGGACAACAACGTCACATTAGAAAGGTATAGTAATCATCCACAACTATTTTCGGTTGCAGATGATAAAGGATTCAGAAAGTTTATTCATGCAGGCCCATATGACAGAGAATATGCATCTTCTTTTTGTTTTCATATTATAATTTATATTTAATTGTGTTGTGGTTTGCAGTGTTTTGTGTTGTTTTCACTTTAAATTTGTAAAAGGAAAAAGCTGAAAATTTAAATAGTTAAAAGTTGAAATGTGAATAGTTGATTTTTGTATTATATGATTTATTTATTACATTTTATGTGGAGTGAAAAAATAAAAGTATATTTACAGTGGCCCCTACAGACAAAGCACATACAAACTTCAAATCACGTACGAACTCTGAAGCACGTACAAACTCCAAAACACGTAAAAACTCCAAAACACGTACAAAAAACTCAGAAGCACTTAAAAACTCAAAACACTTACAAAAGACAACAGAAGTGCTCCAGGATGCTGGGCGCAGTGTTGAGCTTTTGTTACCTAGTGGCTACACAAGCCAGCAAGTACCAACGACCGGATTTGGTGTGTGGTAGTAACAGGTAAATGAACTTTTTTAAAATTATTTGAATATATATGAGTGCCTGTGTATAAATACACAAACAATACACACATGCTTTCAATTGTGTAATTTAAGTGATCTAGTAGCTCTGCTTTGGAAGTTCAGTTCATGCTAGAAATGTGTTTTGGAGTTTGTACGTGTTTTGTCTCTAGGGGCCACCGCATATATTTATATATAAACATATACAAATAAAACCACTTTTTTTTACGTTAGTAATTCCTTTTGTGCATAATTTTATATTATTGTTAATAATAAATTAATTAAAGCAACAAAACAACCTGAAGAGCCGGCTCTTTTTAGTGAGCCGAACCGAAAGAGCCGGATCTCTAAAAAGAGCCGGAAATCCCATCACTACTGGCAGGCAGCAGCTCCCCCCGCCCCCTCGCTCAGCTTGGATCATACCAATATTAGGGGGGATTTATGCACAGTCATAAATTCCCACAGTTTGCACTATGTGCTTCGAATATTGTGTTTAGTTTTTGTTTTATACAGTTGCCAGGCATCTAACTATGAAAAAATTACACTCCAAAAGACCCCGGGCTTCTGAAAAGACAAGGGATCCCTACCTGGGAAGTCACAACCGCTTGTCAGCCGTTAGCTCCTCCAGCTGATGGGCCTCGTTAGTAGCGCCCTACTTAAATGGCACTCGCCATCAGAAAGGTTGCCTACCTTGAATAATACGTTATTCATGATAGGGAAACATAGTACTGGCAAATGTGATTACTGTGGGGTAGAGGAAACTGTAGAACATGTCATGTTGCAGTGTCAGAGGTATCAGGTTGAGAGGAGACATTTGATTCAAAATCTTAGTAACCTAAAAATCAAACTGGATCTGGTTGATTTGTAGCGAAAGGAATCGGGAAGTAAAAGTTATCAGGCCTTATTTCAGTTTTTAAAAGAGGGGAACCTGTTTGGCAGGATTTGAGAAATTTTTTTTTTTTGAGAGTCGTTCCAGACCATACTCCATACCAGTTGGTGGCGGTAATGCACCTTTCAATTGTTTGCCAACCGCCAATATAACTGTAAGAAAGAAAGAAAGCAAGAACGGTTGCCTACCCCTGGTCTGGAAGAACAAAATAAACTTCGGGAGAACGGACCAGTTAGTTTTAACAGCTCTTAAATTAACATGAGAAACATTTTTCACCAACAAATTCAGTTCAGTGGGTGGGTCAATGGGTCGTTCAGTAGGTGGTAAAAGTGGGCCTTTCATTTTGTCATTCAGTAGGCAAAAGGGGGTGGAGTAGCATACAGCTACAAGGACATAAAAGTAGCCAACTTGTGATATGCTATGGTTAATTGCCACTCTGTTTCCGCAGGACACTGACTGAGAGAGAGAGAGACGACAACAGAAGATAACGGTTCAATTTTAATGTAAGTACTGTTTGTTGGGCTTTTAAGTGGTTGAACGTGTAAAACTTGCATGTGCCATTCTCCTCGTTTTTAAACTTTAAAACTTTTTTTTCTTTAAGTTTTTTTTTTTTTGGGGGGGGTGGAAGCAAAGTTTGTGTGTGGATGTATTGTTGTTGTTCTTTGTTTGTTTTTTCATACTGTCAAAATAAACTAGATTGATATGCAGAGTTTTTCTCTCTCACTCTCTGCCTCTCACTCTTTATATTTACAGTGCAAACAAGATGGAGAGAAATGTTGTCTATTGACTGCTTTGTAAAAAGCCCCAACAGTCCATTCACACACACCTGAGCAGAGTGTGTGCGAGAAACTGCACACCACAGGAATGTGAGGAAGAAGCTTCCAGAGCCATTGCTTCACAGAAGCTGTTTTCTAATGAAGGTAGAGTCTGGAACTTCTCAGAGCTCCAGGAGTACTGCAAGGATGAAGAATCTTGCATTAAACTCTGCACTCGCCTTCAAACACGTGGATTTATCATCACTGACAGTCCCCAAGCGTGCCCGACAGTCGTGCCCGACAGTCGTGCCCGACAGTCGTGCCAACAGCGAGGTATGATGACCTTATTGCCACTTCCACATATTGGATGACACATACACACTTTCAATGATGTCTTACCTCTGTCACATTTGCAATAGGTCTGATAAGAAGGAAATTCTTGCCGTGGCCAAGAAGGACATTGAATATTTCCACGCAAGACTTTCAGGTGGCGATTGCATCCCCACATTTGCAATGACTACCTTCAGACAGTACTGCGAGGCCATCCTGATTTTACAACATGGAATGACAGCAAATGCTGTTCAAGAACTTTGTGTAAGTGCGCCGCCAACAATAAAAGTGCACGATAAGTGAAATGACAGCTGATGTAAGTCTGTATTTCTTTAAGCTCCAACTTTTTTTTTTTTTTTCCCCCCCACACACACATACACAGGTAGAGGACTAGAGCTGGGCGATATGAGATTTTTTCATATCACGATATGTTTTTTTCATTTCAGGCGATAACGATATCTATCACGATATAAGCCAAATAACTATATTTGTAAGATTTAAATGTGCCGTTGCTCACAAGTAAAATGTGAAATAATCAGCAGCTTGTTTTTATTTAAATATTTATTTCCCATAATAAGTTCAACAGGGTAGATGTACTTATGGAACATGAGACTTTTTCAGATAAATAAAGGCAAATATTGCAAACTACACAAAAGGCAGCCGCTAAAGCGTTTAAGTTTCAAAATAGAACAAACAAAACAGACTAAATTGTCAATTCCACTTAGAAACAAAATATTAATTCTAAAAATAAATCTTAGTTTGTTTTACAGAAGAACAGACAAAACTGACTAACTTTTGTCAATATCAAATAAACTGAGCACTAAAAGGAAATTCTCAATCTCTCCTTGTTGTATAGCTTAGCTTTTCAAACAGTTTTAACAGTTACTTTAGTCTGACAAAAGCCGAATGACGAATTAGCGCTTCCAGTCAGAGACTGAGGCTACGTCCACACGTACACGGGTATTTTTGAAAACTGAGATTTTCCGTTTTCGTTTTAAAAAATAATCCCGTCCACACATAAAGGCAGAAATGAAGGAAAACGCTGCTATGAACATGCCAAAGCAGCAGGTGGCGCTAGATTCCTAACCGTGCCGAAATGTTGGCCAATCAGAAGTCTAGAAGCCTCGGTGGGAAAAAGTAAACAAAGCTGGGGCATAGAAGCAGAACCGAGTTGTATGTGTGGAGGGACAGTAACTGTGTGTATATGTAAGCATTTAAACACTGCAGAGAGTAGAATTAACAGTAACAGTATTGTAGAAATTCATTTCACCGAAACAATAACGTGGCGCACAGTGTGACGCATGCACCAGTTCATTGTATTTCCAGACTTGCTTTCGGCACAATTTACAGTGCACGCTACTCTATTTTTTGTCAGACTTGAAATAGCCGAAATACCTTCACACTACGGAACTTCTATGGCTCTTCCGTTTGACAATCTCTCCGGCATTGGAACCATCATCTTTTTTCTCTTCGGTCACGCTCGGTTGATTTTTCTAGTTGGCACACTCATTTCCTCCATTACCCGCTGGCTACTTCCCAAACAAACACACGTGCGGCTTGGCACTTGTGCTGTACGTAACAAGCCACGCGACGTGACTCTGCGGCTGTGATTGGTTCGGCTCTGCGCTACTTAATTTGGATTGGCTGACCTTTTTTTTTTTTTTTCTTTGAGGACAAGAGCGGCGAGGTCTATCGCGATAGCTTAATTTCTCTATCGAGTAAAAGTTAAATCGCGATACATATCGTTATCGTTCTATCGCCCAGCTCTATAGAGGACTGGATGGCGCGGAAAGCAGTAGCTGATGGTGTTGAGCTGAGTTCCACAGCATTCAGTGGTAACTTGAGGATAACCAGCCAGGAAGAACAAGTAAGTCATTCATTCTCAGCAGCGACTCTCTTCTTACTCTATAGGTACCTTGTGAATTGATTTTATGAGATATTTAACATTGATTCCTTTTTTTCTCTGGAGTTGTTGGACTGCTATTTCATCCGTGCAGTGTCCTTGCAAAATCAAATAGCTGGCAGCGATGACAGGGGCAATTTCTTCCTAGGAGAATGTGGGGTCCCACTGTCCAACCCATCATTAGATGTAAAATGCCTGAGAGCGAGGTGAGTGCTTGACATAACTGGATCAACAGCATATTAAGAAAGATTTGTTTCTTTGATCTGACAGAGAAACCCTAACCCTGTACTCATAACAGTCAGCCACATATGTTGCTGTATGTCAGAGATGTTTGCCCCTTGTATTTTAGCTTTTTCATCTCTCTTGGCTCTCTAATTCATTTGCATGCATTAAAAACCACAGATACCTGAGCACTGAACCTGAGGATGCTATGGCTGAGTCAGCATAAAGCTCAGTAGGAGGACTACAGACACCAGGACAGACCAGGTGCACTTTTTTTTTTTTTTTTTATATAAATATCACACACTACCACAAGTCAACCTGTGTTACAAGTTTTCACATTTAAAAACTTTTGATGGATTTGATGCATCCCCTCCTCTACACCTTTCATGTAGCACATCATCTATGCACCTGCCACACCAAGAATGGGATGCCTTCCTCCAGGCCTTCCCGGTCACCCTGAATGGAGAGCCACCATCCAAACGGCAGTGTGTACAGGCTGGCTTCCCACAGCACAGACACCACTACAAGAAATGGAGGGATATTCAGCTGAAGAAAAGAGTTGGGTACATTCTCGGTAAGGCCTGGGCATGTCATGTTAATGGAGCCTCTTCTGTTGCATTGCTTTGTTTGTTTTGTATGCATTTCAGAATGAAAATACTTTAATAATCTCTAAGAAAATTATGTGGGTTACACTTGTGTAGAGACAATAGCAGTAACAGACTGAACTAATTAAATAATACAATACATTTAAGTACAACCCACTCAATGTTATACACCAAAATATACACAGATAGCTCAATTATAAATAAGGAATATTTTAAGGTACAAATATGTGAAACGTATTTGCATACGTAAAATGCATATGGTTGATTTTTCTTTTTTAAGCCGCAATAATCACTTGCACTATTTCTTGTACCTTGCTTTGTGACCACTTTGTTTAGGTCAGTCAGTTGGCAGAGGAGGTAACCCACCTCAGCCTGCACGTGTGCAGATGGCTTTGGACAAGGAGAAATGGCACACCAACAAGCCCACTGTCAATGCCATCTTGCAGGCCTGGGTTGCTCCGCAGCCCAGTATACAAGACAACGAGTCCCTCATGTCTTCGATTGCAGAGCAGAAGTGGAAGAGCCTGGCTTTGCAAGACTTCGGGGAACGGAAGGGCAAAGGTAAAATGCACACATCATTTAGACTAAACGGTCTTTAAATTGCAAGTGAACGTTTCTAAGAGCCCTGTCATGACCGACGGTCTCTTTCAACTTACAGGTGTGATCGCACTTATGCCTTTCCGCAAAGGGATATCGTGTGCGATTACCACGGGACATACATCAGTGAAGCAGAAGGGAAACGGAGGCCCCAGTCGGGTATCTGTTCTTCTTCAGGGACAAGTGTGACCGAGGTATGTGCATCGATGCCACTGCATTCCCCTGTGCCTGTCATCCCGAAATTGACACCTATCAGGGCTCTAGAGTGCGACCAATTTGGTCGCAAATGCGACCAAATTTTTCAGTGGTGCGACTAAAAAAATATATTTGGTTGCACCTGTGCGACCAACTGTTCCGGTAGCAAAAAAACAAAAACAAACCTGCAACCTTCCCTGTGGTCAACAACAGACACACATTTTGCCCCTATCGTGGACTAAACCAATCAGAGATAGTCAGGGGCGGGACCTCTCTGATTGGCCATGGTCCAGTTGAAAGTGCAGGTGGAAGTGGGAGGTGAGTAGCTTGAATAAAGCGATATCGATTCATTAAATCCTGAATCGACTTTTAAATATAACTGTGTTTTGCCAGAAACGCCAGATTCTCAGATTAAAGCTCACAAAACCATTTCAACAACAACCAAACAGCAAACGAGAGCAGGTACACGGATTCCACGCAAAGACATAAACACAGAACGGACCGACGCTTCAGAATCAACTTTGTCTTTCTCGGCTTTCTCACCCGACGGCCCGTAGACGGACACGCTGTCGGAGATTAGCGGTTCTGATGCGTCGGGTCCGCGCTGTGATTACGTCTTTTTGCGCTGATTCTGAGCTGCAGGTTTTGTCTCTCTCCAACCAAAATTCACCGAGCCAGCAGCAAAAGAAGCAGCAAAAGAAGCAGCAAACTGCGCGTCACATTTGATCAATGTCGTCATGAATTTTGCTGTTTTGCTTCCACGACTATTAAAATCACACTTCATGCACAGCTAGCTCTCTCTCTCTGTGTTGTTTACAGCGCTGTCGGCTGCTGTCTTTTTCTTTTCTTTTTCTTTTTTCACTTAAATGACCTCGGACATTTTTTTTCTGTTGTTCAATACTGAAGAAATTTAAACTTTATATGCAGAACATTGTAGAATATTTTTAAGGTTATCTGCTATAAAAAGCCAAACCAGGAAAATCTCCTTCATGTTTTTCTGTGTTTTATTCTCAGTTACTTTCACACAAAGGCATCTGCTGTGATGTTCACAATTCTGATGAAGTCAGTACTGATAAATGATCAGAATTATAATATATCTGACTGTCTGAGGCTAAGTTGAATCGAATCGGGACTTTGAAAACCGGAATCGAATGGATTATAGAAATCAGTGATGATACCCAGCCCTAGTGAGCAGCCTAGGCACGACAGAAGTGGATGTAGCTGTAATAGGAAAATAACTATTGCTAACTTTTCTGTTAAGTTAAGGCCTGATCCTTCTGAAAATCATAGCCAGTGCTCTGACACGGTGTCATCAATCTTTGAATGCTGAAAAAGCACAGTGTATCCAGAAAAACACATTATATTATATAAATTATTATAAAATTTGTGTGCGCCTAACTTTTGTGCCGGTACGCCTAACTTTTTAAAGTTAGGCGTACCGGTACGCCCATGGCAAAAAGTTAGTCTAGAGCCCTGCCTATGGAAGGCGAATGAACCATTCCCGGAAAAATCCCAACATCAAGCCCCAGAAGTTTACAATGAACTTCCCTGCAGGACCTCAGGAGACAATACTTTTCATTGCCCTGAAGGACATCACAGTTGGTGAGGAGCTGTTATGGGACTACGGAGTAACTCGGAAATCTTATGGTGGTGAAGGGGAAGACTTGGAGTGGCTGGACAGCTGACTTTGATTTTATCTGTTCTTTTCCTCTTCTCTTTGCATGGGCTTTTTTATGCAGTGATTTTATTCTTAAAAAAGCAGCTGTTTTTACATTGTCTTGCCTGTAATTTAAATGTGATTTGAGGGTGTTTTGTTTTGTTTTAATTTACATATTGAAATAAAAAGTGTCATGTTTCCAAATTTTACTCTGCTTCATATTGTATTATATACGTTCACAGTTTCGTGTTTTATTGTGAAAGTCTTGTTTCCATGTTCAGGTTTCTTGTTTTGCTTCCCCTGTGGCTCAATTTTAATTTCTCATCTGTGTTCCCCGCGTCTTGACGACTCCTGAAGAGCATGATGATTAACATAGCCAAGGCAATTATGAAACACGTCAGGTTTACAGATGAATAATAATAAATGTGAGATACTAGCTCTACATGAGTGTCTCCTGCAGTTAATATGTAATACACAGATGAAAGATGAGGTGAGATATCTAGGCATTATCTCTTGTCATTTGAAAGATTAACTATTAACAGAAAATAAGAATATCTCAAATAGACTTAGAACTTTCTATTCTAAGCCAGTTTTAAACAGGTGCCTGCAGATTCTTTGGGAGAATTTGGACAGTCTGTCTGACATCTGTATTGACTCATATTTAACAGCCCGGGTCTGCGCTCAGGTGTCGCACTTTGGATAAATAAGAGCTGCTAAGCAGCTTAGCAGTAAATAAAATGCACAGAGAAGTCTGACGTGAAAGCCGTTTATCAGTAGTCAAGTATGCGAGTCCGTACAGCGCAATCGTTTGACAGTGTACTTGATGATATTTCTGTTACAGAGTTTTTACTGCCACCCCCTCTTAATTTAAATATGAACAGAAATTACACAGATAATTTAAAAATGTATCTTAAGCACGTTGGGACCATTCGCTTACATGTATTATGAAACAGATGGTTTGGCGACAGTGATCCAGGTAAATGCTACATGGACACCTGATCAGAGGACAAGGGCTTAAAAGGTGTCTGTGTGTCTGTATGTTTATGTAATTGTATATATGGAGGACAGATAGCCGCATCGATATGTTGCTCATCAATGACCAGCAATTAAGGGAGAGCTACCAAATGACAGTTTGCACAAAGATGGCATTACATCCCAAGCCTCCACTGTCCCGGTAACAACAGATTACCATGGAGAATATGGTTTTCAGCAGAGATTTCAAAAGGCTGGTAAAGCAAAAATAAATACATAAATAAAAATAATAACAATAATGAAAATGTCATTCTGCCTCATTCAAAATTTCCTAAAACCATACTGGCTGATCAGTTACTGTACAGTGAGATATTGTTTTTCTTACTCAAGCACATAAAGGTTGACTAGATTATAAGAGCGAAAGGTGAGCAGTGAAGCTGTTAGCGTGTTACTTGAAATCATAACAAATGCACTTTATAAAATAAATACCTAAAGGTTTTTCAGAAATTATTACATAGAATAACAAAGCCGTACTTTTACATATACTGAAAACCAAAAAAAAGCTTTATATTAAATGTACATAGGGGAGCTTGAAAGGAGCATGAAGTACAGGCCATTTTAGTGTCTTGAGTCAGCTCCATACCTGGCTGAGAAGGACCATGGGTCAAAGCAGTCTCCAGCACCTGGCTGTGATGTCAGTTGAGAAAGAGATGCTTGAGAGACTTGACCACCAAAATGTGATAGACAGATTTACCAACCTCAAGCTGAGGCGACATAGGTTAAAAGAAAAGAAAAAATCTGCAGAGCCATAGTAGTATCTGCAGTAAAGATCTTTTCATACATTGTACCATAGGCCAAGGTGTCTCCATTTTCTAATTTTTTAATAATATTTTGTACATTTCAAGGACTGTGTATTTTTGGAGTGTATTTTTTATGTATCTGTATTATATTATACATACACATTAAGAGTGTCGCTGAGCTCCAGTCTGTGTGGGATTATACGGTGTGAAACTTGACAGTACAGCTGTTGACTTATGCGGGATTTTAACCCTCGATATAGTGGATTGCCCGCCAATGTGTGTATGTGTTTGTGTATTGCCAGGAGCGGAGTGCGTTTTCTCACGGGAGTGGAGTCACGGTGTGGGAAGAAGAGTTATAGAGTTGCTTTTTCACCTTTTGGACATTCTGCACTGTGTGGGATTCTGGGGAGGAATGACCACATGGTCCACAGTGCCTGGGACTGTACATTGTGTAATTAGGCTTAGCATATGTGACAGTACATGGCACAAAATGAACAAGAGGTTTCCATTTACTGAGTTAGTTTGATCAGCCTCAGAATCACAAAACAACCACAATGAACCAAAGTGCTGAAAAGAAGATTAAATACATAAAAACAGATACAAACGAAAACCACATAAAAGAAGAAGGATTAAAAAAACTTTATGAAAATAAATAAATAATATTATAAAATAAAATCTCACATGGTGTCAAAGGCCAATAATCATCATAACAAAACCTGAATGTTGTCACTGAAATAATAACATACCATCCATTCATTCTCTAATCTTTTTCAGGGTCGCTTTATTTGCCCAAAAGCTGGAGAATTTATTGCTGTACGATGTATATAATGTGCCTCTCTTTTTAAAGCCAAGAAGTCAGTAGTAAACAAAAAACCTACATTTCAAGGTCCTTAATCATCAGAAACGATTAAGCTAGACAGCCAATATTTATATAT
This sequence comes from Copadichromis virginalis, assembly GCF_057382275.1. Lineage (NCBI taxonomy): Eukaryota > Metazoa > Chordata > Actinopteri > Cichliformes > Cichlidae > Copadichromis > Copadichromis virginalis. Next base: position 46,096,330 of record NC_140620.1, read on the forward strand.
ATGCAAATGTATTAGAAATGTCTGTTTAAACACTTATTATTATTATCCATTAACTATTATTATTTTCACTTTGGCTTAAAAAAATATCTCCCTCTGCTGTTAGTGTAGACTACTGCAACTTCTGCATGAGTGTCCTTTCCACGCTATGGAGAGACAAAGAGTGAAATGGACACAGTAGATCAGTATGTCAATTACGCATTTTGCCTATGAAGTTGGAAAGGTCCCAGGGAGCACAGTGGCCTCAGGGGTGGGTTCGATTCTGGCTTGGATAACGTCAAATCGATTCATTAAAATCCTGAATCGATTTTTTAATATAAATTTATTTTGCCCGAAATGCCAGAATCTCAGGTGAAACCTCACAAAATTTCAACAACCACCAAACAGCTAAGAGCCATTTCGTTCGCGAACGACCCATCACTACCTGCCAGTGCACTGTTGGAGAAACGCAGCCAGGCAGACAGAGGAGAGCTTAAGTTTGACCAGGTACCAAAGCAAATCATCAACAGAGCTGTCTATTTTTTATTACTTTCATCAAATTTAGGAGTACATATACACTAAGTTTATTGTTAATTAATAAGAAAACTCCAGACGATTCCATTTTGAGCTGAAGAAGCTTCTGATAGGTTAGTAGAGTCCATGTGGATAAATTGGTGGCACACGTGTGGATGCATACAAGGCAAAACACAGAGCCTGTTTCTTTGAAATGGGAAAACCAAGAGATGTCAACCAAAACACCAGGAAAAGAATTGTGGAGCTCCGTAAATGTGGCTTAATTTTGAATACAATTTGGTGCCATTTACAATTAAGAAATACAGATAGTTTCTCTCTTTACTCTTAAAGTTAACAAATATGTTTTTTATATTTATCAATCTAAAAAAAATAAACATTTAGTCTGATTTGATGTTACAATTAAAAAATTGTTTGTTTTCTGAAGAGTATGTAAATATCTGGTTTCAACTGTATATTTGATGATTGTCAGCACAAAGAGGGAGATGGAGAGCAGAATGAGGACAGAACTGAGATGGAACAAGAGCAGGTGAGACACATGTTAGTCAAATGGTTGTTTACCAAAAGTATCACCGTATCATAGGTACACATGTATCTCATACCTAGTGTTTCTTTTTAGGTTTGCTATTTTTCAAATTCTATATTTATTAAGTTATGCAGGCTTGTTTGCACAACAAGGCTAAATAATTTTATAAACTTTTCTCAATCTAAATAGTGGACTTTGGTAGAATTAAAAAATAAGTGTAGTGCAGGTCTATGATGATTTTAGTGCTACTATCATCTAGTTCTGATTCTGGTTCTGTTTTGGTTAAGTCCTAAGTAGTCCTGATTTTGAACTGTTGTAGTCCTGTTTTAATTCTGGATCAGTTCTGGGTCTGGTTGAATTGGGATTTAGTCCTCGTGTCTTGATACAGCCCCGACTTTGTTCTGCCTTGCTGCTTAATTAAAAAACTAATTTAAGGTGTCCTACAGATGTGATATTTATTTTTCCCTATATGAAGTCATTCTTTTTTTTTAACATAACTCAAAACAGCCTATTAATCTTTCAGTCATTTCTAACCCCCCCCCCCCAATCCTACATGCATACTACCCTTTAGGGCTAAGCCCCGGGTGTATCAAATGTCTGCCTCCGCCTCTGATTCGGAAGCTGTTCAAACGAACTCCGTAAATAGAAACCTCTTGTTCATTTTGTGCCATGCATTGTCACATATGCTAAGCAATGTTCCCTCTAAGCTGCGCGCTTGCGCACTGCCTACACGGTCTCTGCGCACCGAAAATCTGCGTTGTGCACAAAAAAAGTCTAACCTGAATTGAAATTAAAATTAAAACTTTAACAATTCTGCTTTGCAGTGTTAGTCGGTAAGTGACTGTCTGGTCCCGTATGTGATTTAGCGATGGGATTTCCGGCTCTTTTTAGAGAACCGGCTCTTTCGGCTCCGAACCGGCTCTTCTGGTTGTTTTGTTGCTTGAATTAATTTATTATTAATAATAATATAAAATTATGCACAAAAGGAATTACTGATGTAAAAAAAAAAGTGGTTTTATTTATAAATATATGCGGTGGCCCCTAGAGACAGAGCACGTACAAACTCCTAAAAGCACGTCCAAATTCCAAAGCACATACAAACTCCAAAACACATTACTAGCGTTAACTGAACTTCCAAAACAGAGCTACCTAGATCACTTAAATTACACAATTGAAAGCATATGTGTATGGTTTGTGTATTTAAACACAAGCACTCATATATATATTCAAATATATATATATTCATTTACCTGTTACTACCACACACCAAATCCAGTCGTTGGTACTTGCTGGCTTGTGTAGCCACTAGGTAACAAAAGCTCAATACTGCGCCTAGCATTCTGGAGCACTTCTGTTGTGTTTTGTATGTGTTTTGGAGTTTTTACGTGCTTCTGAGCTTTTACGTGTTTTAGAGTTTGTATGTGTTTTAGAGTTTGTATGTGCTTCGGGGTTTGTATGTGCATCTGAGTTTGTATGTGCTATGGAGTTTTTACGTGTTTTGGAGTTTGTACGTGCTTCGGAGTTTGCACGTGTGTTACACCGCTGAAATGATGGGCCAACTCATCTCCTGTGCAACATATTTATTTTTTTACAGTAAATTGTAAAAACAGAAAAATATGACAATCAGTTCTCATGCCGTACGCTGCCTCTTCACCACTGACGCTACTTCTTCTAGTGTAGCTGGCATTACTTTATACAAGTAACTTATACAGTTTCATATTCACATGCACCACTCTTATAAACTGCTTAAATCACAAAAATACATTTTACTGTATGCACAAGCACCATAGTGAATGCTCCTTACAGTTTTATCTTGTTTTTACTTCTGTTTTAATCTATTTATGAACCTGTCTTCTTAACTGCATTTATCAAACTAATCTCTTTCAAATAAACATTTTCTTAACACATTTTTACAGCATTCACTCTTCATGAACTAAACATAAAGCAATTCACATTTTCTCTTATTGTGCAAAACATATATATTGTGACTTTAACCCAAAAATACCTGCACTGAGCTCACAGAGTTTCGGTACTGTCTAACACTTGGATCGGCACAGGCTAACAACTGGACCAACTTGTAAATTAGCTCTTTAGCTTAACATTCGCCACACACAAGACATTTATCATTAATCGCCACTGCTGTCTGTCACGTTTAGAACCTCTGTTTTACATTATCAACCACCCAGTTTACCTGTAAAAACAGAAAAATATGACAATCAGTTCTCTTTGGCGCGCAGGCTGTACGCTGCCTCTTCACCACTGACACTACTTCTTCTAGTTTCGCTTCAGCTACCGATGCGTACAGGACCGAGCTCCTCTGCTGGCGGAACTTATATAACATTAAAACTGACATTGCAGTGGCCTTACTAAAAGAAAGTGTCTCTGAGCATAAAATAAAATGGGGGGCTACTATTTTCATGTCTGTGTCTTTAACATAGTGCCACACTTGCTTCAGAGTTTATACGTGTTATGGAGTTTTTACGTGTTTTGAAGTTTGTACATGCTTTGTCTCTATATTTTTATTTATTCTCTCCACAGAAAATGTAATAAATAAATCATATAATAAAAAAACCACAACAGTTCAACTTTTAAATATTTAAATGTTCAGCTTTTTCCTTTTAAACATATTTAAAGTGTAACAACACAAAACACTGCAAACCATAACACAATTAAATATAAATTAAAATATGAAAACAAAAAGAAGATGCATGTTCTCTGTCATATAGGCCTGCATGAATAAACTTTCTGAATCCTTTATCATCCGCAACTGAAAATAGTTGATTACTATACCTTTCTAATGTGACATTGTTGTCCCTGGCTCCCTTTCTCTTGACTGCTATATGTGCAATTCTTGTGCAATTCTTCTTCTGACGAAGTTGTATTTTTGTATTTTCCTACTCAGTTGTATATAGTATTGTATTTCTATTTTATTCTATTGTGTATATTATTCTATTCTATTTTATTCTATTGTATATAGTATTTTATTTTATTCCATTGTATTTTATTGCATTCCAGTGTTTTCTCATTTCTGCTACATAGCTTTGCACTCTTGCTGTAACAAAACAAATTTACCACCTGTGGGACTAACAGAGGTCATCTTATCTTATCTCTCTCTCCTTCCCGCTCTGTTCCTGTGCTACTGCATGTGTAACTACCGCCCCTCCCCCCTCTGCCCAGCATAAAGCACAAGGCTCGCATGCGGAGTGAAGCGGGAAAAACAGTGCGAGAGACAGAGTGAGAGAAAGAAAAGAAAAAAAAACCCACACTCGCGTCGTTCACATCGAAGAACCGGCTCTAAGAGCCATTTCGTTCGCAACCGACACATCACTAATGTGATTAGAACAATGCCACCTCATCGATAGTCCAGCCAATGATGCGATTCACATTTGTATATACGCAGCTAATCAACGACAGGCTATGACAGCGTCCTTATGTGCCGACACCGGTGTTTTAGCTAGCAAAGCGGCGTGGCTGATGTGGAGTGAAGCCACGTTAATGACAACGTGTACAACCATTGGAGATGTGAGCAGGACAGACGGAACAATTGGCGGAAAAAGTGTGGACTTTATACCAGTTTTTAAATTGTCTTGATAGGCCACGTAAAACCAGAGTTATGATAAAAATATTTGCAATGTTTGGTTTTCTTTCTGAATACTATCGTTGTTTATATTTACTGCGGGAAGAAACGGTAAAAACTGCCCTTTTATAAGGAAAACGCTCCAAAGCACTCTCCAGAGAATATGCATCTTCTTTTTGTTTTCATATTTTAATTTATATTTAATTGTGTTGTGGTTTGAAGCGTTTTGTGTTGTTTCGTTTTAAATTTGTTGAAAAGGAAGAAGCTGAAAATTTAAATAGTTAAAAGTTGAACTGTGAATAGTTGGTTTTTGTATTATATGATTTATTTATTACATGATTTATTTATTACATTTTATGTGGAGTGAATAAATAAAAGTATATTTACGGTGGCCCCTAGAGACAAAGCGCGTACAAACTTCAAAACACGTACAAACTCCAAAACACGTAAAAACTAGGCGGAAAAAGTGTGGACTTTATACCAGTTTTTAAATTGTCTTGATAGGCCACGTAAAACCAGAGTTATGATAAAAATATTTGCAATGTTTGGTTTTCTTTCTGAATACTATCGTTGTTTATATTTACTGCGGGAAGAAACGGTAAAAACTGCCCTTTTATAAGGAAAACGCTCCAAAGCACTCTCCAGAGAATATGCATCTTCTTTTTGTTTTCATATTTTAATTTATATTTAATTGTGTTGTGGTTTGAAGCGTTTTGTGTTGTTTCGTTTTAAATTTGTTGAAAAGGAAGAAGCTGAAAATTTAAATAGTTAAAAGTTGAACTGTGAATAGTTGGTTTTTGTATTATATGATTTATTTATTACATGATTTATTTATTACATTTTATGTGGAGTGAATAAATAAAAGTATATTTACGGTGGCCCCTAGAGACAAAGAGCGTACAAACTTCAAAACACGTACAAACTCCAAAACACGTACAAACTAGTGATGGGATTTCCTGCTCTTTTTAGAGAACCGGCTCTTTCGGCTCGGCTCACTAAAAAGAGCTCTGAACCAGCTCTTCAGGTCGTTTTGTTGCTTGAATTAATTTATTATTAATAATAATATAAAATTATGCACAAAAGGAATTACTAATGTTAAAAAAGTGGTTTTATTTATATATTTTTATATATAAATAACTGTGGTGGCCCCTAGAGACAAAACACATACAAACTCCAAAAAGCACGTACAAACTCCAAAACAAATTTCTAACATTAACTGAACTTCAAAACAGAGCTACCTTGATCACTTAAATTACACAATTGAAAGCATATGTGTATGGTTTGTGTATTTATACACAAGCACTCATATATATTCAAATAATTAAAAAAAAAAAAAAAGTTCATTTACCTGTTACTACCACACACCAAATCCAGTCATGGTACTTGCTGGCTTGTGTTGCCACTAGGTAACAAAAGCTCAACACTGCGCCTAGCATCCTGGAGCACTTCTGTTGTCTTTTATACGTGTTTTGGAGTTTGTACGTGCTTTGTCTCTAGGGGCCACCGTAAATATACTTTTATTTATTCACTCCACATGAAATGCAATAAATAAATCATATAATACAAAAGCCAACTATTCACAGTTCAACTTTTAACTATTTAAATTTTCAGCTTCTTCCTTTTCAACTAATTTAAAGTGAAATAACACAAAACACTGCAAACCACAACACAATTAAATATAAATTAAAATATGAAAACAAAAAGAACATTCATATTCTCTGGCTATGTCCACACGTACACGGGTATTTTTGAAAACGGAGATTTTCTGTTTTCGTTCTAAAAAATAATCCCATCCACATGTAAACGCAGAAATGAAGGAAAACACTAGGAACATGCCAAAGCAACAGGTGGCGATATAGTACTAACCGTGTAGAAATGTTGGCCAATCAGAAGTCTAGAAGCCTTGGTGGGAAATAGTAAACAAAGATGAGGCATAGAAGCAGAACCAAGTTGTACGTGTGGAGGGACGGTAACTGTGTGTGTATATGTAATCATTTAAACACTGCAGAGAGTACAATTAACAGTAACAGTATTGTAGAAATTCATTTTACCGAAACAATAACGTGGCGCACAGTGTGACGTCAAAAAGGCGCACACCTTTGACGCTGCGTTTTCTCAGTTTTCCTCATCCACACAGAAATGCAAAAACAGAGTTTTTGAAAATATCCACCCTGGCAGGCGTCTTTAGAAATCTCTATTTTCAGTGACCGAAAACGCAGTTTACGTGTGGACAAAAAGTGCAAACACATAGAAAAATCTCCGTTTTTAAAAAAAACCGGGTACGTGTGGACGTAGCCTCTGTCATATGGGCCTGCATGAATAAACTTTCTGTATTCTTTTTCATCCGCAACTGAAAATAGTTGTGGATGATTACTATACCTTTCTAATGTGACGTTGTTGTCACTGGCTCTCTCTCCTTCCTCCTGCGACTGTAACTACCCCCCGACCTAGGACCAGAGACAATTCCTTCTTGAATGAAGACATTGATCTGACAGGTGTAAAATGGAGCCAATTGTGTTTATTATTAAATTATTGGGGAGGGAGCAGAGAAGGGAAAACTAAGCTGGAACAGAGGTGGAGGATGATGAGGCAGGAGTGGCCCTCCGGAGGAAGAGGCGGAAGCATTTTTTCTTCTTTTTGAGTTGCTTTTCCACAAGAACTTTTTCTCTAGTATGAGGGATCTCAACTCGTCCACTGTTTCTGTATTTTGCTTCTCAAGTTTGTTGCATGTTCTTTCCACTTCTTCTAATTTGGCTTGTTCTTCTTCGAGCCTTTCTTTTAGTTCTTTAGCTGCTGCCTCCTGTTTTTGCACTTTCTCCTTTTCTCCTTCCACTTCAGCTGTTGTGTACTTAATTTTGTTGTGAAGTTCTTGCAGTTTTTGGTTTGTCTTCTCAAAGTCCTGGACAAGAAGAAGTTTTTCTTCGTTCTGCTTTATGTACTGTTGTTCTTTCTCTTGATGCAGCTCTTGATATTTGTTCTGTGTTTCATAATGCATTGCCTGCAGTGTTCTGTATTTTCCTTCCATGCCTTGGAGTTGGCACTGCATGTCTCCCTGGTTTATGACCAGTTGTTCTTTCACTTCAAGGATTTCTGTATTTTTTTGCAAAGCTTCATCAAGCTTTACTTGCAAGCCTTCATTGTTTTTCTCAATGTTCTCAATCTTGCAATCTAAGGCTTCGTCCACACGTACACGGGTATTTTTGAAAACTGAGATTTTCCGTTTTCGTTTTAAAAAATAATCCCGTCCACACGTAAACGCAGAAATGAAGGAAAACGCTGCTAGGAACATGCCAAAGCAAAAACAGAGTTTTCGAAAATATCCACCCTGGCAGGCGTTTTTAAAAATCTCAGTTTTCGTGTTTACGTGTGGACGAAAGGTACAAACACATAGAAAAATCTCAGTTTTCAAAAATACCCGGGAACGTGTGGACGTAGCCTCTGTCATATGGGCATGCATGAATAAACTTTCTGTATCCTTTATCATCCGCAACTGAAAATAGTTGTGGATGATTACTATACCTTTCTAATGTGACGTTGTTGTCACTGGCTCTCTCTCTCTCTTTTCCTCCTGCTCTGTTCCTGTGCTACTGCGACTGTAACTACCGCCCCTCCCTCAGACCTGGGACCAACGACAATTCCTTCTTGAATGAAGACATTGATCTGACAGGTGTAAAATGGAGCCAATCCGGTTGTTCAGTCTGACGTCACTAGCCGTGTCTGGGTCTAAACTCCGCTGCAGGTCCATATATCAAACGATCACTGTGGCATTACTGAGAGTTGAAAAACTGTCTAAAGTCTTTCATCTTTAATAAAATGATCAGCGTTCTGCTCTACCAGGTGTAACAATTGAGTTTAACATCCAGGCATCCATGAAAACGGAATTTATGACATTTAACGGAGTTAGAAGTTAGCAGGGAGTTAGCTCGCTAGCTTCTATCTAAATACAATATAGCATGTCCTGACTGCGGGGTTTTGGAAACAAATTAAAACATACAGCTTTCTTATCACTTCCAGCATAAATGAAGACAGAAAACTAAACAGCAGTGACGTTTGTAGGGTTACTGAAGTTTGGCTAGCTGGTATATAATGATGTGCTACGTGACCGCTAGCGACATAGCTATGTTAGCATAATATAAACAAGCTAACTTTTTTCCCACTCGATAAAAGTTAACGTGAGTTTTCTCGGTGGTCAGAAACAAATGTAATCGCATGGCAGGATGCTGTAAAAGGACCAAACTTCAGCCAGGAGAACAACTGAGATAATTCATCTACAATACAAAGTTAGTCATTCATATACTGCTGCATGGGCTGGGCTGTAGTTACATCCTAAGGTTTTAAAAACTGAGCTTAAATAAATGATTAGCGGTAATAAAAGCCGAGGGAGGTCAACAGGGATCACTGACTGTTTTAGGAGCTTTTTGAGATCAAATAGAAGAAAATACATAGCATTAAACATGTTAACAACATAAAAGCCATATTAAACGCAGACTACTTTAGACCCGGAAGTAGGATTCGTCGCGTCATCACTGAACAACCGGATTGTGTTTATTATTAAATTATTGGGGAGAGAGGGGAGGGAGAGGAGAAGGGAAAACTAAGCTGGAACAGAGGTGGAGGATGATGAGGCAGGAGTGGCCCTCCGGAGGAAGAGGCGGAAGCATTTTTTCTTCTTTTTGAGTTGATTTTCCACAAGAACTTTTTTCTCTAGTATGAGGGATCTCAACTCGTCCACTGTTTCTGTATTTTGCTTCTCAAGTTTGTTGCATGTTCTTTCCACTTCTTCTAATTCGGCTTGAAGAAATTAGCTACGTCCACACGTACCCGGGTACGTGTGGACGTAGCTAATTCTTTCTGTTTCATCTCCTGTTGCTTTTTGTCTAGAAGGAACTCGTCGTATTTGTGCATTGTTTCTTCAAGCCTTGCCTGCAGCATCCTGTCTTTTCCCTCCATGTGTTGGAGTTGCCTCTCCATGTCTCGCTGCTTTATGTCCTGTTGGTTTTTCTCTTCGAGGATTGCTTCATTTATTTGCAGAGCTTCATCAAGCTTTACTTGCAACTCGTCATTTTGTTTCTTAATGTTCTTAAGCTTGCGGCCCATTCGCTTTTGTTTGATCTGCTGTTGCCTTTTCTCTTGAAGAACCTCTTCATTTGTTTCCTGATTTTTATCATCCCTTGCTTTCACCACTATGTCACCACTCTGTATTTTATTTTGTCTCCATCTTTTCGAGTTGATCGTGCATCTGTCTCTGTCTCATGTTCTGTTGTTTCTTCTCTTGGAGGATTTCTTTAATTTTTTCTAGAGCTTGATCCAGCTTTCCTTGGAGCTCTTGGTTCTTTTTCTCCATGTCTTTGATATCCCATTGTTTTTCATCAATAATACTCTCCTTTTCTTGAAGCTGGTAGGACATTTTTTTTAATTGAGCACTCTGTCTCTCATTTTCCTCCATCAATGACGCAATCTTCTCTCTGTTAAGAAGATTTTCATTCTCCATTTCTGCCAAGCGCTTCTCTAATTCTACTTGTTCATCCCAAGGAAGAGAGGAGAGGTAAGGGTCTTCTGGTTCATCCCAGGGAAGAGCACCGGGGTCAACTTCTTGACTTTTTGGTTCTTCACCTTGAGACATGTTGGAGTCTTGAGTCAGGATCCAAATGTTTCCAAATGCTTCTCTGGCGAACAGTTGAGGGCTGCAAACAGAAATGCTGCCAGTAATGGACTAAAAGTCATTGTTTTTCACCGGTAATACTCTAAATCTGTGCCACGAACAGTCGAAGGCTGCGAACATAAATGCTGCGAATAACAGACAAAAGGACGTTGATTTTCACCCCTATTTATGGGTTTAAGGGTCAAAAGATAAAAGGAAGAATTGGAGGTAAGCTCCTAAAAGTGTGTGTCGTCATCATTCTGTAAACCAATGAGGTTGTCACATTACATCACTTTTTTAAAAATTCTTACAAATTATCAGTAACGCTTCAATCTCTGTTAGGAAGTCTAAATCACACATTAGGCTAACAAACACTCCCAGAATGCTTCCAGTTTCATTCTCACGCGATTCATGTGTTTCTCTGCCCTTTAGGTCAGTCCATTGAGGGGTGCAAATCTGTTATCATCGAAAATGAGGTGTTTGTCATTGTGGCTCAGCTGTTTGGTGGTTCCCACATTTATAAGTTTGATGACGACCAAAGCAGGTTCAATAAGTTCCAGGATATCGAGGTGTCCAAGATCTCTAAGCCCAATGATATTGAGGCCTTCCAGATTGGCTCTGATTGGTTCTTTGTGATTGCTGACAGCTCAAAAGCTGGCCTCTCCACCCTCTACAAGTGGAATGATATTTCAGACACTTAAACACCTCAAACCCACTGTCAAATATGCTGGTTCAAGTGTGGTGATTTGAGCTTCTTCTGCAGACACAAGCAATAAAGCACCTTGCAGTCAACGAACTCCTCTGTATGGCAAAGATTTTTATTATATTTATTTTTGTATATTTTGTTACATAAATTTGGTTTATTTTTGTCTTCCAGGCTGAAAATAATTTAGACAGAGCCTATGTTCCAGCTATCTTTGATGATTTTCGACGTCTCATGGATCCTTGGTCTGAAGTTATGAAGCCATTGTTGATTTCTACATCACTGCTTAGACCAGTGTTGGATTTAATGGATGACCTAAAGACTTTCATGGGAGCCAGCAAGGAGTACATGAATAAGTACTTTGAGACAACAGCTGCAGAAATCAATGACAATGAAGAGAAACTACGCAGTGTGATGGCAACACTAACACAACTAGAAAATAATAAAGATGAACTGTAGCATGTTAGTCAGCGTCTGTCTCTGGTATTAAATGTTCTGTATGTGTAAAACTTCTCTTTCATACTGTGCTGCTTCTAAATCAAAGCTAACTGAACACTTGACTTATAAACTTTGACAAGAAAGTTTTTGTCATACTTTTTCATTGTCTTTGTTATATCAGGTCTAACGCAAACACAAAACACTAAACTGAGATTTTTGTCTCTTTGGTAATCATATTAACTGACAGTTGTTGATTTATGTGTAGAAACACGTCAATGTGAATAAAGACATTAAAACTGTTAAAACTTAAAACTAAAAAACTAAATTAAAATGTATATCACTGACATCAATGCACAATTTAATGTGCACAATACAATAGTACTATGTTTTGTACATTTTCATTTTGTTATCTTTGTTTGTTTTTAAACATACTTACATGTTTACAGACAGAAAGAAATCAGAAAAGAGTAGCGTGACAAATTTCTGGTCATCATCTTTTCCTGCCTCATCCAGGTCCTCAATTTCCAGGTTGTTGTCTGGAGCAACGTTAGCCTCGCCAGTCACTGTAACGTCCTGCTGAGAGCTGAAGAGTCGACTCAGGTCTGGTAGAGAGCATGTCCGCAGCATCTTGGGGTTGTTGGCATCAAACATGCCTGTAGAAAGACCAATGAGGAGTGCATTCTGGTGTTTGGTGCGTAGAGGTGAGACAGAGCGTGAGCGAGAGGCCAGAGAGGAGGATGATTCATCCATGGAGGACTGGGCTGAGAGGATAGTGAGGGCGGCAGTGCGTCGGTGGGCCGGGGAACACAGTTTCATAAATAGGGGCTCCTCATGCTGAGCTGATGGCTCAGGAGCTTTGTCTGCACTCTGCTCAGCCTCTTTGTTGCCTGTTGGTCTTATATCGCCCTCTGCTGGCATTTGCTGTTGGCCTTCCTGCTCCCAAGCCTGCTGCACACTGTTTGGAGGATGTGAGGCCTGTTTAGGGGTTTCCTCTAAAAACACCGACTCCAAGTCTGCTGGATCCTGAGTCTCAGTAACGCTGGTTGGCAGTGTTGGGCTCTCTATTGCAGCAGCCATGGAGATTTCTTGATGTGAGGCCACATCTGTAGCTGCAGGACTCTCAGCCACTACAGGGGGTAACACTTCTTTAGGTATCTTCACAATGCCAGCTTCTGCTGTCATCTGGTTTAATTTAACAGGACTAGAAGATTCGTCCTCACATATGGTGAGAGTCTCCAGTGGCTGAGTGAGTGGCTGAAGTTCTGCCTCCTTAAGTACCTTCAGCACCTGAGAGTCTGGACTTGCTCCCCACATCTTCCTGGGAGCATCTTCCTGTAGCACAGCCATCTGTATAACTTCGCCCGCTGTTTGCTCAATGGTCATGAGGGATGTATCCTCTAGAGTTTGCTGAGCTGCAGAGAGGACAAGTGGAACTCCTGCCTCCCACTTCTTCCTGTCACCACCAGAGGACGGCCTACCATCTGGAGATGCTGAAGTGGTGCTTCCTGTGGCACATGTTTCCTCTAAAGTTTGCTGAGCCACGGGAAGTACAGGTAGCTCTGCTGCTTCCCACTTCTTCCGGTCTTCATTGGAAGAGGGGCGCTTGTCTGTATCAGACTGGTTTTGGGTTGGAGCAGGACTTGATTCTGCTGGGGCGGAAGGAGACTCCTCCACCTCCTCCACTGGGCTTTGAGCTTTAAGGTTCTGGTTAAGTCTGCGCAGAATCTGCTTCTTCTCACTCTGGATCATGGTTGCAGACTCTGGTTCAGGCAAGCTCTCCTTTAGTGGCGTCATTGCTCCAACGTTCTTTAGGGCAGCAGTCATGGATATAGCTGGGGTGGAGGGTTTGGGTGTAGGCAGGGCTGGAGTTTTGGCAGCTGGTTCTGGCTGAGAGGGGCCTGGCTGTGGAAGAGGACTATCAGAGGTAGACGATACTGCTTCTGAGGCCACTATATTTGCTCCCGCCATGCCACCTTTGACCCCTCGTGCTGCAAGATGGTCCTCCCATGCCCTTTTTTCTCTCTCATATGCTTCTCTCCTCTTCTTCTCTAGCTGCTCTTTGAGAAGAGCTGCACGGGCATTAGCTTGTGCTTTTAAAGCCTCTATCTTCTTTCTCCTGAGCTCGGCCTCCTCACTGGACTCCTGGCTGTCAGAACCATCGCTATCATACTTCTCTCCTCTGAGTCGAGCTTTGATCTGCTGGCGCTCATTGAAGTTCTGCAAGCGGATCTGTCTGAGCCTTGCCAAGTACTCCAGCTGTCCTTCAGCACGGGCTTTGTTGAGCATAGCTTCCCTCCTCCGCTGCAAAAACTCCTCAACTTGAAAGGCTCGCCCAACTGCCATTTGACCGCGCTGCCTGCTAATATGGGCTTGTTTGGAAACATGCTGCAGCCTGTGGAGTTCTCTCTTGATTACGTCATGGTCTAGTCGTCGAGCAGGGCCGTTAGGAAGCACTGTGCCTGCAGCGGCTGGTACACGAATGGGACTGCAAGGTCCAGCTGAGGAGCTCTCCCTGCTGACATCTTTAGGCGTCGGTCTAGCCATTTGGTCGAGGATTGCATGGTAGTGTTCATAAGAGCTTTTACCTGGGAGAGGAGCTAGAGTAGAACCCTGAACAGCAGCAACATGTGCACCTCTCTTTCCACCTCCTACAAAACACTTTCTCTCTGGGCTGCTACCTCCACTAGAACTCAAGACATGCTTCCAGCCTTGTTCTCTAGCTTGGTTTATTCGATTGATCTTTTCCTTTTCATATCTCTTCATCTGCTCCGCTTTCAACATGAACATCTGCTCTCTCTGTTTCCTTTCTTTCTCAATCATCTCCATCCTCTTCTTTCTGATGCCATCCTCGTGTTTTTTCCTCTCTTCTTCCACTTACTCACTCTTCTCTGGAGGGTTGCTGGGAGAAGGGCCGGTTTGTGTTTTCCAGCTGGTTTCTTGTCTGCAGGCTTTCTGGCTCTATCTGGGACCTTCCTCACAGTTAAAGGCACTCCGTATTTGGCGGCTGGTTTTGTAATCTTCTGGGCTGAGGCTGATGGCACCTGTGCCACACCCGATTTAGGCTGCTTGTGAAGAAAAGTATGGCGAAATTCCTGAGCAATGATCTGTGGTGTGAGAAACTTCTCAATCCTGCAGGAGAGGAAAGGTTTGTCCAGTATGCTGTTGACTGAGGGTCGCTCTCGAGGGTCGCGTTTAAACAGCTGTGCAAGGAGAGATCGCACTTCTTGGGAGTAGTGACAAGACACAGGAGGGTACGACCCACGAATTATCTTAAACATTGAAAGTGAAATTAAATAAATATTGGAATTTTTTTTTTTGTCTGGTGGAAAGAATCATTTTAGCTCCATTTGCTCCTGTTTATCTTCGACTGTTTCAGAGCACCACCTGCTGTGCCCCCGGCTGAATTGCAGCTTTCTGCACTCCTGGTTGTAGTTCACAGGCAGCTCACTCCCTTCGTCCGTCCCTCGACACTCGGCTGCCTGCTGATACCCTCCCCCACCCCGGCCAGGTCTGCTACATCAGCTGCTACTTTTCATTTCACGGCTCAGCGGCAAGACTCTTGAAGTCTTCTCTGTGCTTGCTTTACTATTCCAGGCTACTGCAAGTTTTTTAAGCTCCACTCACTCTGAATGGACTCAGACCTGAGATACATGCCGGCTGCTGGTGCTGAGATTTTATTATCAGTCTGCAGGACCACAGCCAGCATGGGAAAAATGTCGAGGTCCAGCTCAGCCCCAGCAGCATTCCCCCCACACCAGTATGTTTCACATTGTCAGTTTAATGTTCACTTCATAAAGCTAGAGCTTTAGTTTGAACAACAATTGTTCTTCGGGTGTCAGTCAAATGAACATAAAGACTCAACAACACAAAGCTCTGCATAAAGAGCATAAAGGATAAAAAAAAAACCCCACAAAAAAACATAAAAAGTCCTAAAAAGTTATTACACCAACAAACAGACGCGACACAAAGAGACAACAGAAGAAATACATTGTCACAAAAGAGGTAAGATGGATCCACAAAGACAACTAAGAGAGGCATGGCTGCAAAAGAAATGAAAACTACAAATACATTTACCACAAAGTACAAATAACAGACCCAAATGGGAGGAAACAGACAGAAAAAAATTCAATCATTGCAAAGAAAAATACCACAAAGAAATCCAGAACTGCAAAGCTGTAATTGCACTTGTTTATCAATTGTTTATGCAAAGTGGCATTAAAAACAAACAAAAAAACTACAGTCAGACCAAGACTGAAACAAACCACTAAGAACAACCTCTGAGAAACACCAGCACATGAGCACAGAGATATATAAAAACGCAAAACATAACAAGAGATTTGAACCATACACTGTATATAAAAGATGGACATAGCCGTGTGACGTCACCAATCATGAAGCCTGGAGCTGAGCGCCACCTTGGAGTTTTGAAACTGGGCGTGACGAGTGTGGCGTCAGTTTCCTGCTCCTCTCCAACTGTGATGGGACCTAAATTTAAAAAAGTAACTTGTTTTATTCAGGCAGACCTGAAACCGGCACCTGAGACCATAAACTCAGACTTCTGTTAAGTCTGACTTCAGAGGAGTCCCTCCCTG
>NC_140620.1:46112413-46198712 GCF_057382275.1 Copadichromis virginalis
CTAGGGCCCAAATATCACTTTTGTTATTGTATGGTTTATTTTCACAGATCTCTGGTGACAGGTAATATGGTGTTCCTATGCATGTTCTTGCCAGTTCTACAGTGCTGTTCAGCACCCTTGCAATTCCAAAGTCTCCAAGCTGAACTGTTCCATCTTTTGTCAAAAAGATGTTCTGTGATTTTATGTCTCTGTGGAGAATTTTTCGATCGTGTACATGCTTGAGCGCAAGGCAGATCTGCACAAACCAATCTAGGATTTGTGCTTCTGAGAACAGTACCCCTTTCTGAGAGTTGATCTTTTTGAATAGGTCTCCACCCTCGCAGTAGTCCATCACAATATACAGGCAGCCACCCTCTTCAAAAGATTCCTTATACTGGACGATGTTTGGATGACTCATTGTACGGTTTTTACTAAGCTAACTACCTTTAATTTAGTAAACTCCCACCGTAAGGGTGTGTTTTAACTGATGAAACTGTGTCGTACTCAGGCTCGGACATCTGATTGCTGCCTTTTATAAGTTTTATTGCACAAGCATAAACTAACACCAGTAACAGTAACCGTGCCTTTACAGAAGCCAGGTAATCAACAGCTCGGCTTCATCAGTCATAACAGCAATATCAATGAAAAGAAGATCCGGCAGGTAGGATCTATGAGCGGCCGTTAACACGTACCACCCCAGACTTAGATAAATCACTCCGTCTTAAATAAATTTGACATTTAAAGCAAATATGAGTCTGGCTGATAATAAATCACAACAAACAAATTGGCATGTTAGTAATATGGGAAAAACCACACACTCATGTTGGCAAGAACAGCAACTTCCTTCCGAGATTCCTGCCTCTCTTTGCTGGACATTCCAGATATGCCAATCTCCTTGATGACATATTGGTGTCCACGATCTTTGGATTTGACCAGGATAGCCTTTCCAAATGAACCTTCCCCAATTTTCTTCACCTTTTCGTACTTGTCCATGTTATTGGAATGACTGGCTCCACATGCTGGATCATTAGTCTTTTCTCGCTGCCTTTCTCATAGAGGTTTTGGGTACCTGATACTGTCCTCGCACTCTCTATCAGGAAATCTTTCCTGCCTGTGGCCATCTCCCTGTACAACACATCCACTTAACACACTGGTTACTGCTACAATTACACGTTTCTTTTCCAGCTATTTATTTATGAGTGACTTATGTATGTATATATATTGTACTATTCTTAGTTAGCGTATTGTCTGTCTTGTCTTAATGTTGGTTTATGTTGGTTTATAATGGAGCACTGTAACAAAAAATAATTTCCCCCAGGGATCAATAAAGTATTCTGATTCTGACCAGTGGTAGCTCCTGAAGTGTGTGCACTGGGCTGATGAAGACAAAGAGGATCAGTTAAAGATATTTGGGTTCTTTTTTTTTTTCCCCAAAGCTTCTGCTCTTTGTGTTTGTTTATTTTACATGAAGTTTTTGTTTATCCAATTTTTTTAACCAATTAAATGCAACTGTTCTTGCTCACAGCCCAACTTTAAGAAGAAGAATTACAAAAGAAAATGTTTTAATTAGACTCCGATTCTCAAATTGATATTACTGATTGGATCATATAGATGGAGTTTAGAACTTGATTTTTTTAGCCCATAGTTCCTGTATTTTGTCAACTGGAAAACACATAATTTATAATATAATAACTTTTTCATAATTATGGAATTATGAAAACAGTGGAAACATTTACTTTTTCTCCAGTAAATGAGGATAGTTTTCTTGGCAATATGAACAGCTGTATCTTGAATTTATCAGTATGCAAGTCCAAAGCCTGCTGGTATTATAATGTAGTGTTTCTCAGTTTTCAGTTTGTAAAGGCAGCAGCAGCATATTCTCGAAAAAAGTGTTTTATTTGAAATACAACACAATTTTTGTTTATTGGGGATATCAGTAAGAGACATCACTCTGTCAGTGAGGCTCTTCCTCTCTCCTTGTGAGAAAACTTGCATGATGTGTAGCAGCTGTAATGTTATCAGAATCTGTTTCCATTATGTGTCTTGTTTCTTTGTCTGAACAGCATTTCCTGCCCATGTAATGGTGGATTTCCTGTTAACAAACTAGACCCATTTCAAATGAAGCTCCACATATAGAAGTGCCTCCCAGAAAGCACAGACTCTCTTTTGCATTTGCTGCCTCAGTTCTTCCATTTCTGTGTGGAAACTAATCTATAAACAGAAATGAAAGTATCCTTTCAAGAAAATGCATCATTAACACATGAAAAAGATCAAACAAACAAAAATCATGATAAGCATGATCAAGGAAGTGGCCAATTTTCTTGCAAAGATAACCCAGAGGCCCAGACAGGCCACCAAGACCATATAAGGTTAGACATATCCAGTTCTGGGAACACGCGTTCCCAAGCCTGGGAACACTTTAGGCCAGCTGAGAGATATAATCTCTCCAGTGTGTGCTGGGTCTGTCTAAATACATTCATTTTAATAAAAATTAAAAATGAGAAATGTTATATTTTGCTTTAACAATTGACCATGTTAATTTCCATGTTTAAATGACTGCCATGGCACACTATATGCAGGTATGTACACTTCAATGAATGGACACAACAATTGAAAAACCTGAATACTGGTCAGTATTTCAATCAGTATCATTGTGACCATAAAAAATAAATATACTCAATTCCAACATCTAAAAAATGTAAGCACATTATATGTCTTGATGCATGCTCAGTTATCCAGGTAAGTAAATCCCAAAAGGTTGATTCTGTTCATCTGGACATTTTCAGTGGAAGAAACGTTTCGTCACTCATCCAAGTGACTTCTTCAGTCATATGCACATTGTAGATGCATAAATAACATTTGTTTTAAATCTTTTGCGGAGTTGGCAAAAAGGTTTGTATAACCTTGTGACTGTATAAAGTATGTGAAACATGATACTTGATCTAACAGTACATTGCAAACATTCACAACCACAGACTGGTGTGCTTTATAGTTGTTTTGTCCTCTCTGAGCAAATGTCAAGCATAGTGTCCGAGCTCACCACTCCGGGATTACAGAGAACTGTATGCTCAACATTGTGAAGCCAATGTGAGCTCTAACTGGACAGATGGAAGGTTTGTCCAAGGCAGCTGCTTCTGCCTGCAGCTTAGAGAACTCACACTGGAGCACATCCAGAGCACAGACGAGGAACTCGTGGGCATCCCGCACACAGACACACACAGAACAAAACACAGTTTCAGGTGCAAATGTACAAACAGAGATGAGTGTGCTGCGTAGTGCACAAAGACAGCTGCTTACTTTCTGATCGTCATCGTCAAACTCTTGATGAGACTTGGTGACTGTGTTTTTAAAAGCAGTCAGGACAGAGCTTTTGTGCCAGCTGTCGTTGAAGCGGCTCACTCATGGAGCTGTGGACTCCACAGAGGGAACAAATCTACAACTTACACAGTGAAACCTGATTCAACTCAAATATTCAGACAAATGAGAAAACTGTGATTAAATGTAGCTCATATCCAATACACACCGTAGTGGAGGGAGTTTACACCTCCATCAGCCTCTCTAACATAATGATGTAATGCAGACCTGCTGTCAGTGTAAATCTCCAGGACATGTCAGCAAAATCAAATTTAATAAACTGAAATGGGGGACTTACCTAACACTAATATTTCATATAGTACTTCAATCCAATAATGAGTTCAAGGAGTTTGTTTTAAAATATGATTGAACAGAAAACCAAAATGCGAATGTGGAAATAACAGTAGCCAGCTGCTGCCACAAGATGGCGGCAAAGTAAAGGTTGGCTGCAAAGCTTTATGACAGAAGCTGTTTGATAACAAAGCAGAGAGATCGCTTTACTTTGGGACATTTTGGTCAATGTGTATTATTACATTTGATTAAACAAGCACTGATTTTCCTCCAGGCTTTCTGAAGCTCTGTCAAAGTTTTTCTTTTCGGTCTTTTTCAGTCCAGTCCTTGTACCAAAAAGTTATCTCATGAAACTGGATGAATGGAGGACAAAAGAATATGTTTCAGATCTAAAAACCCCACTATCTACACCAGCTGAATAGCATCTGAAAGTCATGTCTTTAAGAAACAGACAGAAGTCTAGCAAAGTCTCCACACAGGACCTGAGAGATGCATCTGAACCATCAGCTGATTCATCTACTTTTCACTGAATCAGAAATGATCTCACTGCTGGAACATAGGCTCTGTCATGCTAATCATTGACTTTGAAGTTCTTTAGAATTGCAAACATTCATTATATGCTGTATTTCTGTGTTTTAATAAATCAATTACACCTGGCTAAAGATTTTTTGCACAGTACTGCATATATGATGTGATCCTGTCATCCTTCTGTTAACTGGTTTAAATAACAGAAAGAAAGAGGATTTCCCTTCAAAATCATCAATTTACATTCAGTTTGCAGGAGAACAAAGTGCTGTTTTTGAAGCACTTGCTGTCAGCAAGTGCTGGGTGTCTGGGGGGGCTTGGACCTCTTTCCTATCGGGGTGGGGCTCTTCCAGGGGGCGGGTCTGAGGATTTTTCTACCAGCTATTTTTGTCCAAAGTTAATTGAAACTTGTGTTATATTCATTTATTATTAAAGTGGGGTTCAGCAGGTGGGAGAACTCTAAAATCAGTCGTAGTGGCTCAGCAATGGAAAAAGAATCACAATTTCTACTCAGAGTTCCAGCAGATTTTCTTTGTGTACAGGCTGTGATCAGCTGATCTGGGCTGCTGGTGCTCTGAGCAGTGGCCCCCCACACACACACACATAAAACATATCAAGGATTGTACATTAACATAAAACTGTTGTCAGAACCACACTGAATTTCGCCAGAGACACACACACACTCACATATGAAGAGAGGGAGAGTATGCATTGTATGCAAATGGCTACCAAACAGCCATCATAATTCGTCATACAATGAGAACAGGACAAATCAACAATTGACAATGACTAATTAATATTAAAATCTGTAACATAATGTATTGTTTGGAGTTTAGTCTGTTACTGTTGCTATTTTTACCATTTCTTTTTGGAGCAACTGTAATCCACATTATTTCCTTAGGGATTAATAAAGTATTCTGATTCTGATTGTTTCAGGATGACCTGCCATTATCCAATGACACATCTGCTTACCTGCATCTTTTGCTCGTTTCTCCTCCTCTTCTTTTCTCTTTTTTCTAAACTGAGCACCTGATGGCTTTGAACTTTTCGTGTCCATCTTACATTGGTTTTAATTTTGCACTCCAGTATGAGCACCCATTCCCCAACCTGAGGATCGCCACAACATAACCTAAGAGACCTACACCTTAGTTCACAGATTCACTTTGTCTAAGGTGTATTTCTGGGATTTCACACAACCCAGGATTCAAATCATGAATACATAATGGGCTTGGATTTACAACATTATGAATGAAATGTGCTCTATTTGGAAGCAGCAGGGCTCTCCTCCCCTTTCAACAGGTTGTGTGTGAGACTTTAAATCATCAAACTGTAAATTTTAAATAGTTATTGATCCTTTACCCCGAGTCCTAAAGTGTATATTTATTTTCTTACTCTTCTTATATTTATTGTTTGTTTACTTGCACTGCTGTAACTGGAGCCTCGCCTCTATATACTGGACTGTATGTAGCGGAGATGACAATAAAGTTTACTTTGACTTCGGCAGTGAGCAGGCGCACCGAGGGCTCTCGCGCTCACTTTGAACATATAGAATTTCGAAAAAACATCGGTGCAAATTATAAGTCTGTATCATAATGTCTGGTGTTTTTGTGTTTGTTGTTTTGTTTTTATTTTGTTTTATTTTGCGAGTTAGTTATTAGTTAGTTATTAGATGCCGTTCCAGCCAGCCAGAGAATCCCCCACCGTCCTCTTACACCCAGCAAATGGGCGATAGAAAACCGATCCGTGCCTATGCCATTCCCACTATGCGCTGGCTGATGTCGGGGCAGCATGAGTAGGAGCAATTTTTTATTTTTATTTTGCCGATGCCCGTGATGCCGCCCCCCACCACGATGCCGCCCCGGGCAACCGCCCGTGTCGCCCGTATCTAAAACCGCTACTGGCTCTGAGGTTTATTGCTCTTTGTGGATTTACACACCTGAATTTAACAAGAAGTAAGCAGGTGTTTTATGAGTTGTCCAGGCTGATTTCCATCATCTACACTGACAGCACACTGTTTATCTTGTGTTTATACTAAACAGTATGAAGGGTACTCAGTGAATAAATCTAAGCATCGTCAGCTCAAAATCATCTCAGCTGCACTTGATGTGACCCAACTCTCACCATGAGCACCACAACCACCGTGCACCAGTCCAACACACTGCTTTACTTTAAACTGCGAGCTGCAAGCCAGTTTATCCTGTACTGAACTGTAGATTATTTTCATGCAACCTTTATAGTTAGTCTAGCTTAGTTTGTTTTGCAGCACTTTTCAATATATTGAAAAATGTAATGTCACATGTACAGATCCAATATGTGATTTTAAAACGTGAGGACTTACATATAATATTTAAACTTCCAGTTTATCAAATCCTACTCAGCAGTCCTTACCTTTAAATCGAACCTCTCTCCTTCCTCTGCTCTCCTGTCTTTCTTATCTTTCTCCATCTCTGAGTGAAAAACAGCAGCTGGACCGTTCACTAGCAGCACACTTCAAACACCACCACTCACAACCACTAGCACTTTATATAGCCTCTGTAGAAACTACCTACACCCTCACTTATCTTAACTGCACTACTGTATAGCTCTGTGTAAATAATCATTCTGTACATTCAATAATCTTTAATCCAACAACTGTTACAACTTGCATAGTTCCCATTTCTGTATAGCTGTATATCCCAGATTCTGTAAAGTTATTTATTTCATATTCTGTATAGTTTTTCATATTTATATCCTGTTCATAGCCTGTACATAGCTTGTACTCACTACAGCCTGTACATACTTAGTTATAGAATATTCACAACATACTTCATACCGTGTACATTATAACATACCATAATAGACCCATTTCTGTAATATACTTACATATCTATACTATTGCTAATATATATTGTAATATATCTATATCACTAAAGCACTTCTGGATGGATGCAAACTGCATTTCGTTGCCCTGTACCTGTGCATGTGCAATGACAATAAAGTTGAATTCTATTCTATTCTATTCAAAGATTGTGTTTGCTGATGTTTGTTGAGCTGATGGAAATGTTGCATCTGAAACGACCTGCTACTTAAAAAGATTGTCCTCTTTATGCTCCTCTCACTCCTCTTTTGTATTCCTGGCTAGATGCTGAAGTACAGCAACTGCCTCTTGTTCTGCACCCTTTTGTTCTTTTTATGCTAATGGAAGGAGTTGAAAGAAGAAGAAGAACATTTTATTTTTTAATCTGAGTTTCTTAATGTTTTCAGAATTTTAAATTCTTCTCAGGCTGCCACACTGAAAGATTCATGGAAGCAAAACTAATAACTTAGAAACACTGACAGCCTTAGCTGTGTTTTAAAGTCTTCATGTGTAAAAGGATCCCTGTGTTCACACATGTTAGCAACTCATTCCCAGATATCAGTGTTGGAGAACTATAGCCAGTTCAGGCTCATTTGGTGTTTCACTTATTGTACCAAAAACCGTGTTTAAACTATTAAATTACACTCTGTACACCTGTTCTAAGGAGTTTTGGGTAAGGCCATCTATGAATGCTATTATAATTACATGAAATTAAAAATGTGGAATTCCATGTTAAAATGTAAAATAATGATTTTAGTACTTAGAAAAGGTTTGGGAGTCCTTTTAAAAGTAATACAATATGTTTAATAGGTTTAAAAGGGAAGTGAATGTGTTTGTGATCAGTAGCTGGATTGATAGAAGTTGCGACTGAAAGTACAAGAAGTTTGTGTAGGTGTGTATGTATGAATGACCATCTGCTCGACAGTCTTTGTTGATGTGCATATTTTGTGGAGTGACTGTGAGGAGCTGGGGACATTTCTGCTCCAAGCCACCGTTCAGCTGCTCACTTTTGTTTTATTTCAAGAGCCCACACCATCTCAGACATCTCTGATGATCACTCTGCATTCCTTCACACATAACTGTATATGTAGAGAAAACATGCCCTCCACCCTCTGGAAACATGTGAATACAGAGCCGATGGAAGCAGTATAAAAACGTGACATTAAAAAGACATCCACAACTACCACACTTGGACTATAAATAGCCGGTACACGGAGGTCCTCTGGATTTCAACATCAGACGTTCTGTAGACACAGTGAACCAAAACTGCACGTTCAAAAATTAAATATAAAAGATCTCACTCCAATGTCACTGATCGCAGTGGGTACTAACAAATGACTGTAGAAAAATGCTTCAGTGTGAATGTTATCAAACATTTTTTTGTAAGATTTTGGTTTACACTTGAATGTTACTCTAATGATATAGGCCTACGCTAAGATTTATCAGTTAATTATCAATAAATGTATGAAAATATGATCGTAAATTGTGTTTTATCATGTGTTAATCATTGGAGTTGTCAATGGGTTTATGATACAGTATCGATTAAAACTCAGAAAAAAATATGAATCACTTTTTTAAGGGAAACTACAATAGAATGTGAATAAATAGAACAAAATAGAATAGTCTTTTACCGTCTGTATTGTCACATATACAATGAAACTGTGTTGTTGTTGGGTTTTTTTTTGGCTCTTTTAAAAAAAAAAATAACAGAAAAGAAATAATATTTATTAAACAAAGATTATGTCAGTGTGAGCTATATGAGGGCAAGAATTGGACCAAAAGTGCAGGAAAGCAGAAAACTCAAAAACAGCTTTGTTGCTAAGTTTCTAAAGAAATAAAAGCAGGTTTAGGAGCAACAACCCCCAAAATAACTCTTCTCAGATAACACACAAAAAAGGAACACAGCTGAGCGAGAGAACACAACAAAGGCAAGGGAAGATTGAGACAATATATAAGACACACAAACAGCCAACAGGTGAGAAGACAGTTGAAACTAAAATAAAGAATCCGGGAAAGTAGAATTGAACACAAAGCACACGAGACACGAGACTTTCAGAATAACACAGGAAATAACTAAGACTGAAACCTGGGTTAAGACACACAAACTTGAAACAGACAAGAGAAACAAGAGAAAAGGAACAGAATGGAAATATAAAAGGAAGAGACAAATCTAACAACTAAAGCAAGCAGAAAACAAAAGGCACAGAATACAGGATCATAATAAGCACCAAGAAACTAAATAAAACTCTGTAACCACAAGGCTAAGTAACAATAAAGAATAAAGGACCAAAATACAAGATTATAAAAAACAAAAACTAGAAACCCCCTCATCATCCCCAAAATTCAAAACCCTGAGTACAAGGCCAAGGGACCATTACAGAACATTGGAGGTTTACTCTTTGAAAAACATGTTACCAACTGTAGCAGGATGTTTGCTGCCAGCAAAATCTTCATATTTGATAATACCACTGTAAGGAATAAATCATTAACCTGCAGGCTAGGTTGGCAGCAGCAGTACAAAAATATCTTGTATCCTGACATACACTCAACCCCTCCCACTCCCTATCTAACAATTTTGCTGTATGTGTTATATAAATGGGAGGAGCCGGAAGATACCTGAGACCTTGACCTAAATGTAACAGCTGTACTTTACGTCGACGCTGTAAGTTCATTTCCTTACAATCCTCTGATTGTTGTTTAAGTTGTTGTTGTTTTTTAGCTTTATTGAGAAAAGACTGAAAAAACTGGGAGAGAGAGCAGAGGGCAGACAGGCAGTAAAAGACATTGGGGTGGATTTGTTTCCGGGCTCTGCTATAGCCTTACAGCATGTGGGTCACATGCTCAGTCAGGCCGTAGTGATCGATGTAGCGGTTCCGAATGACAGCAATATCAGGAAGAAGGAACACGAGAAGCTGGAGAAATACCAAGGGCTCAGAGAAGAGCTCGAGAGGATGTGGAGGGTGAAGGTAACGGTGGTCCCCGTGGTAATCGGAGCACTAGGTGCGGTGACTCCCAAGCTAGGCGAGTGGCTCCAGCAGATCCCGGGAACAACATCGGAGATCTCTGTCCAGAAGAGCGCAGTCCTGGGAACAGCTAAGATACTGCGCAGGACCCTCAAGCTCCCAGGCCTCTGGCAGAGGACCCGAGCTTGAAGGATAAACCGCCCGCAGGGGCGTGCAGGGTGTTATATATATATATATATATATATATATATATATATATATATATATATATATATATATATACACACACAAAAGTATTGTAAAATAATCTCTGCTTGCTTAAGAAAAGCACTGAGCTAACGGGGAGTGTTGGGTTGTAATTTGATCCCATTTGCAATGTTTGGGTTGGTATGAGGGGCCGTACAAGCCAAAATTCATACTTTCACTCTCACATACATATATTTTCACTCTCACACACATATATTCTTCTTTCACACACATATATTTTCACTCTCACGTAGTTTTATTTTAATTTTTATATTTAGATATTTTTATTCTCATGTTTACACATTTTCATTACTACTTACTCGACAAATTAACTGCAATACTAGCAAAGAAAGCAGGATGACTTTGAACAGCTTCATTGCTTGGTTCTTCTGGTTTAGGTCTGGGTATGTCAAGTAAGTTCTCCAAGTGTATTACATTTCCTGGTTTAAGAATAACTTCCTGCTTAAAGGATTAACGTCCTGTGTTAGGAAATGCAGATGTGAATGTCAGAGTGTATGTATGCAAGGGTAAAGGATAAACACTGGGATTGTATGTATATATGAGTATAGGAGTACAAATATATATGTGTTGAAAGGTAAAGTGTATGTATATATATGTATGACTAGAAAGGGCTGCACCTGCAAGGAGAATAAATATATGTCAGCATAAAAATATGTAGCATTAAGAAAAATAGAATACATGTGTGTGAAAGGAAGATTAATGGATTTATATGAGAGTGAATATACATGGATATGAAATAAGAATAAAGGTGTGCGAGATGACAATATATGTATGTGAGAGTGAAAATATATGTATGTATGTGAGAGTGACAATACATCAGAATCAGAAAGGGTTTTATTGCCAAATGTTGAGCAGGTTTACAACATTAAGAAATTGCTGCGGTGCTTCAGTGCAAACATACTGTCATAGAAAATAAAAATAAGAATACATGTGCCTGAAAGAAGAATATATCAGAATCATCAGAATCAGAATACTTTATTGATTTTTGTTACAGTGCTCCATTATAAACCAACATTAAGACAAGACAGACAATACACTAAGAATAGTACAATATATACATATGTATACATACATACATACATACATACATACATACATACATACATAAGTCACTCATAAATAAATAGCTGGAAAAGAAACGTGTAGTTGTAGCAGCAAACAGTGTGTTAAGTGGATGCGTTGTACAGGGAGATGGCCACAGGCAGGAAAGATTTCCTGTGTCGTTCAGTGGTGCTTTTCGGTAATCTCAGTCTCTCACTGAACGAGCTCCTGTGACTGACCAGCATGTCATGGAGTGGGTGGGAGGTGTTATCCAACATTGTATGTGTATGTGAGAGTGAAAGTATGAATTTTGGCTTGTACGGCCCCTCATAGGTTGGGTTATGTTTGTTCACTTTGTTCAACAAGGAAGTTCAAAGTTTAAGTGGTATGGCAACCCTTGTCTAAGATATCATTGTTAAGAATATACTTCAGTATCTTAGGAATTTTGCGATTAAGGACCCGTGTAAATTGTCTCCAAATACAAATGTACTACTTTATATTGTAATATAACATTACATCGTCTGCTGCCCTCATGACCCAGCCCCATATAAGCGGAAGAAGATGGATATTGCATTTATTATTTGTGTCCAAATCTGTTGCTCTCTATTCCAAGTTGATATTTTTGCGCAGAGTTTTGTTTAGGTTTCTGAAACCAAGTTTAAAGCAGAACCAAATTCAGTATCACTTTGCTAATATTAATTCTTTCTCTCTTCCACAGGCAAGCAAAGAAATGAATTTTCCAGTGGCACAGTTTCAACTGACACTCCCCCAACCAACAGACACACATCCTGTAGTACAGTGTATATTTAACGATAACTGCAAAAAGCTCAAGAAATTACTGAGGGACAATGACATTAATGGACTTTACCCTTCTACAGAGTGGAGTCAATGCATAACACCATTGATTGCTGCTGTTGTAAAACACAGCAGAGATTTATGTACTTATCTCTTGAAACAAGGTGCAGACCCAAATAAACCTTCTCAATATGGCTGGACACCTTTGCATTATGTCTCACTTTCCAAGGCTCCACTTTTTTTTGTGGAGAAACTTCTAGAAGCAAAGGCTGATCCAAATGGATGCCATGTTCTCACACCACTACTTACTGCTGCCAACAATGACAGAGAAGATGTTGTAAATGTGCTTCTTTCTGCTGGTGCACCGGTAACACTCTTACCTATATCTCATCCTGAGCATTCAGTTCACAACAAAAGATTATCTGAGATGATTCATAAAATTGCATCCAAAGGAAATGAATTCTGTTCCAAAATCAGATATTTTTTGGATGCTAGAATTGCTATTCCTGAAAAAACACCTGAAGAAGTCTTCAGAACTTTTAACAGTCAGATGCTGTTGGAAGATCCGCAGAACCATATAACCATGATTGAACTTCTCTTTACTGTTACAGGGCCAGGTGCAGATAAATACTGCCAGGCGTGTATTAAATGGCTAAAGGAAACTGGAAATGTGAACACTTATATTGCACGTGCAGCCAGTCATTTTCCAAACATCACTAAGACACATGTAAAGCTGGCAGTTGAAAGGTTAAATGCAGTCTTCTGTACAATGGATGACATAACAAATGACCATGCATTAGCTATAGTTCCACAACTACTGAAACAGCTTGACTCAAAAGACAGTGGTGTTTGTGAAGCAGTGTTGCAAACACTGTATGTGATAACACAGAAAACAAAAGGCACACAGGACTGGGACTTAGACTTTTTCGAGAAGTTATGCAGAACAGTCGCCCCTTTTGTAAATGAGAAGCTCTCGACTAACATCAGGGTCTATACATACGGTATATTGGCAAACCTACGGTTAATCGAACAGGCAACTAACATTTTTACATCAGTGGGTGTAACTTCAGTGCCCGAGGACATACTGACATCAGCTGACATGAAAATGAATGAAAAGCTGAAAGAGGTGCTGAGAAGTCTGAAAGAATATCTGAGCAAACCAAACTCAGAATGTGAGGGAAATGCAGCATCGTCTGTGGCCAAGAAGAAAAGGAAAAGGAAAAAGAAAAAGAAGGAAAAGACACAAAAGCAAGAAAACCCAAATGCTGAAGTTTCCACTGCAGCAACTGATCCAACAACAAAAGTTCCTGTTGTAGAATCAACTTCAAATGTGAAGCCTTTTGAATACAGCACCATTGAAAAATCAGAAAAACTAAACTGGGATCCAGTCAGCAACAGGTGGAAGGACAAACTGGAGATGCTTGCTGGCTCAGATGACAGTAAAATATCCAGAATCAGAAGCATTATTTATGTGAATGATGCAGAATTCAGAATAGCGAAGGGAAGTGATGGTACTGAAGTCTTCTTGGGGCTGAGAGAGGATGGCACAGAAGTTGCCATTAAGAGAATGTCTAAAAGCAACTATGACGAGCTGAAGAACGAAGAAGTAATTCTACGACATCCTGAACTCGATCATCCTTATATCGTACGATATGTTGATGCTGCAGAGGACGAGAACTTTGGATATCTTTGTCTGCAACTTTGTGAATACACCCTGGAAGAATATATCAGGAACAATGACCATGACCCAGTGATGTTAAAGAAACTTGTCAAACAAGTTCTTGAAAGTTTAAAGGTGCTTCACTGTCAAAATCCTAAAATTCTCCACCGAGATCTCAAACCCCAGAACGTTTTGATTGGTAAGACATGTTTGACATTCAAGACAAAAACATTTTAATTTATGATTACCAGATATGATTTTATTTCACATAATTCCTCCTGCAGATGTTACTGGGAGGGCAAGATTAGCTGATTTTGGCATAAGCAGACGCTTACTCAAAGGCCAAACAACTTTACGTACACGCAGTGCAGGAACCAAATGCTGGATGGCCCGAGAGACTTTAGCAGAAGAATCTGTGATATCATACAAGTCAAGCACAGACATCCAGGTAAAGTCTGAACACAAACTTGATTAACTGAAAAATGGCTTGGTAATCATACCGAAACTGATAATATGTGTTGTTATTAAGGTGGCAGGGATGCTGATCTATTATATCCTCTCTGGAGGCCACCATCCATTTGGCAAATCCTTTGAATGTGAGTTCAACATTCACAGAGGGAAGTACAGTTTGGATCACATTCAAGATGAGGTGGCAAAGGATCTCATCGAGTGGATGATCAACAAAGAGCCAAAGGACAGACCCAAAGTAGAAGAATGCTTAAACCATCCCTTCTTCTGGACTTCTGAAAAGTGAGGGAATTATTGACAATTAATAAAAAACATATTTTTAAATTCTTAATTTCTGCCTGTCAAAGAGGGATACAGATGTTCATGTTAGAACAAACTGATCAACCTAGTTAAGCAAAATGTTCTGCTAATGCTAAATCCTTTTATTACATACTTCTCCTTAAAATTTTAAATGCTCAATGCAGTTTTTTTGTATTTATTTATTATTATTTTTTGTATTTATTTTTAATAATTTCCTTTCCAGGAAAACTGAATACTTGAGAAAGATCGGCAACAGAGACGACGTTGCAAACTATAGAAAGGCTGAACAGGAGCTGATTGATTCTGTAGAAAAATGTGCCGTGGACGGATCCTTTAAGCAGTGGAAGAATAAGGTGACTGTAACATCAAATATCAAATGTCTAGATTCCTAAAATCCGCTTCATAACCAATGTTTTTGTTGCAGTTTCCACAAGAGCTGGTTCAGAAATTGGAAGGTAAAAAGCCCTACACTGAAAACACGTTGGGATTACTGCGCTTTATACGCAATCTCCATGAGCATTAGTGAGTTAAACTAATTTACAAGTGACTCTATCTATCTATCTATCTATCTATCTATCTATCTATCTATCTATCTATCTATCTATCTATCTATCTATCTATCTATCTATCTATCTATCTATCTATCTATCTATCTATCTATCTATCTATCTATCTATCTATCTATCTATCTATCTATCTACCTATCTATCTATCTATCTATCTACCAACCAGTAATAAAACCTTCCTTGTTCACAGTGCCAAGGAAGCAGCCCAAATTGATGTTCTGGCATTGTTTCCTGATCTCTTTGGGAGTATTTACACATTTGCAAAAAACCAAGGCTGGAATTTAGAGACACCATTAAAGGAGATGTTTCAAAGAGAAAACAGCGAGGATATTAGCACAGTTTTGATGATGCCATCTAAAAGCACGGAGGAGTCCCTGGGTGTCCCTGTTCAAGAGTCTCAACCCAGTGAAGTCAAAGTTGTCAGCAGCCATAAAAAATAAAATAATAACTGCAAGTAGAGCAGAGATGTCATGCCGGTGTGCCTCCTGCTGCTCTGTTAGTTCTTAAGGGATCACGACAGAAGACACTGATCTGCTGTGGTGATCCACATGTTTGCACATAGTTGCTGTTCCTCACACAGCCCTACATTTCACCAGCACTAATAATGCACCAACTTGAAGTTAGATTTGTGCCTTCATGGAGCCACGACCAAGACCCTGAGACTAAACCAGCTAAATGGATTTTAGACACGGTGTATGATTTATACTGTCTTGTGTAAAACAAGTGCCTGATGTTTTTAAAAAAGTAGTTATTGATTTTTAAAAGTATGAAAGAAATAGATTAGAATTACTATTTTTCAAGTCTCTTTGATTTAATTTTGTTTTTGTGAGGTTGTGTACTGTATTTACACACAGTTATGCTACTTTTAGGTTGTAGTTTCTAATTCATTCATACATTCATTAAGAAACACAAGAAGAAACAATGAGGTGTACTTAAAGAGTGGAACTTGGTAAGATCGGTAGCAAACAGAGATCTAGCTCTAGAAAAAATACCATTATATTTTTATTCAGTTAATCTTCATTGTAATGTTAATGTAGCCAGGTGGAAGGTCGATATTATGGGACATGCCACTGGATGGCGCTGTTTCTTTGGGGGTCATGCACTGTATGTATTTGAGTTCACACTTGTATTATACTATCTCTGTGGGTAAGAGGGAAAATGTACCTTGTTAACTGTTTAATCTTGGCTCTGTATCTCAGCAGGAGAAGCCATGTTTGTTTTATTTCTGTATGCGTTTATATCAGACACAAAATGATGCTAGACGTCCTTGAGTTCCAGATATAGAGACATTTTTGATTTCTTCCACAAATACAAAGGTAATAAAGGAGCAGCAGTTTACACTATTATAGTTTTAAATACTTCCATTTCTGATCGCAGCCTTTCACAGATTATAAACAGAATAAATACGTTGGACATGCCTTTTGCTTTGTGGAAATTACCTCGAGCCTATGACAGATTCAAACTGTACAAACATGTATGTCACATAGTAATTGAAAAAATCTTTGTACTTAATATTAAGAGCCACAAGTGGCTTTAGTAAATATTATGAGTTTGAGATTTTAACCATGCAGGGTTTTTTTTTCTAGTGAATGGTACTGCAAATTTGCAAAACATATACATTACACATATTTAAGAAACATGATTTCGTATTTTGTTTCTCGTCATGTTTTCTAAAGCAAAATACAAAGTAAACAGTAGATTGATTCTTTCTGTGTAAAATCTGTAAAACTGACTGTAGGACGTGTCCCTTCATAGTTTTTTGTTGAATTTTAAATCTTTTCACCACAATACAAAGTAAAAGTAAAGCCTAGCTTTCTTTTGTTTCAGCTATTTTGCACTTTAAAGGTCTGAGAACTAAAATATAAACTACACTTTAAGTTTTATTATTATTATTATTTAACCTCCTAAGACCCGAACTCTTCCACGGCATGCATTTTTAATTTCTCTTTGATATTTGGGCATATTGGGACCTGATGAATGTAAAAACAAAGAATTACCAGATTATATTTTTGTTTCTAAGAAAAATGAGAGCCACATATGAGGATATTCATTTAAAATTGTGATAGAACAGTTGCAGTATAATGTCCTTGTAAGTGGATATCAGGCCCTTGTAGAGCAAGATTTAGTATTTTGGTCTAATTAACCCAAAATGTGATGTCCACATATGTGGACGCCAGGTCCTAGGAGGTTAATTGTAATTTTTTTCTTATTATTCCATAACAGTGTGTGATAAAAGGTAATTACAGACTTTATGCCTGTGGTAGGACTTGACTTAAGCGGTCAAAGAAGTGCAGGAGACTGATGCTGTCCAGTGTAGCAAGTGATTTATTCACCATTTTGTGACCCAAACAATATTTACAAAGAAACAAATAAGAAACTCAACTCTATAATTAACTCAGTTCAAATAAACAAAACTGAACTTAAATCAACGGAAATTAAGGTCAAACTGCACACAGCTACACTGACCTGAATCTTTTTCTTGAAACACCTGAGTTCTGCTTAAATAGTCCACTTAACCAAACAATTTCTCCTCTGGACTATTCCATTCAGAAGGTAGGTAAGATGAACATGATTATATTCAAACCTCTACTACTCCTCTTTACTGGCAACATAAACTCTGTGGTGTAATCAATACATATTACAACAATAAATCTATTCATAAACCCTCTAAAATCAACTTTATTAAATTATAAGAGTTCTTCCCCTCCCGCACTTGGTCTCTTCCTGTGACCTCAGATGAACCCAGAAGCTATAAAGCAGGAAGTAAAACTACATTTCCTCCTTTTGTTTCTGGAAGACAGGTAGGTAAGGTAAGTTCTAAACAATACAAATTAACAGTTGAAATAAATAACATGTTAACTTAACAAACTTGTAGGGACTGATTTAAACCAAGATGTTATATTATATAATCTGTAAAAGTGCAAAACATAAACAAACCCGGGATAGTAGATGTTTGCCTGTTGCAGATTACATGTGAAATATGGTTAAATCAAAACAAGAACATTAACTAAGAATATAGACAAATGGTCTTCTCACCCACTTTGTCACACTCCCCCCTCTTATGACCGTTACTCCTCTGAGTCACGGGACAGGAAATCAGCAATGACATTCTTATGTCCGGGTCTATACTGGACCTGGAAACGAAAAGGCTGGAGAGATAAATACCATCTTGTTATCCTGGCATTAGTGTTTTTCATATTATGAATCCATTGCATCAGTCTCAATGATCAGTCTCAAGAACAAACTCTTTCCCAACGCGATAATATCTTTTTGGTGTCTAGAGCCCATTTGATCGCCAATGCTTCCTTTTCAATGGTCGAATACCTCATTTCCCTTGGAAAAAGTTTTCGGCTGATGTTCTGGACAGGCAACTGCTGCCCTTCCTCTCCTTGCAGTAAAACAGTTCCCAGACCCACCTCAGAGGCATCCGTTTGTACTGTAAAGGGAAGGTTAAAATCTGGACACTGCAAAACAGGTTTCTGACACAGTCTTTCAAATCATTAAATGCATTCTCACCATCTTTCGTCCACCTGATCTTTGTAGGACTAGATTTTCTTGTCATGTCATTCAATAAAGCTGCTCTTGATGAAAAATTTGGAATTAGTCGACGGTACCAACCCATCCATCCATCCATCCATCCATCCATCCATCTTCATCCGCTTTATCCGGGGCCGGGTCGCGGGGGCAGCAGCCTAAGCAAAGAGGCCCAGACCTCCCTCTCCCTAGCCACCTCCTCCAGCTTATCCGGGGGAATACCAAGGCGTTCCCAGGCCAGCCCAGAGATATAATCTCTCCAGCGTGTCCTGGGTCTGCCCCGGGGCCTCCTCCCGGTGGGACATGCCTGGAACACCTCACCCAGGAGGCGCCCAGGGGGCATCCTTGTCAGATGCCCGAACCACCTCAGCTGGCTCCTTTCGATGTGGAGCAGCAGCTGCTCTACTCTGAGCCCCTCCCGGATGGCCGAACTTCTCACCCTATCTCTAAGGGAGAGGCCAGCCACCCTTCGGAGGAAGCTCATTTCCGCCGCTTGTATCCGCGATCTCGTTCTTTCGGTCACTACCCACAGCTCGTGGCCATAGGTGAGGGTAGGGACGTAGATCGACCGGTAAATTGAGAGCTTCGCTTTTACACTCAGCTCCCTCTTCACCACGACGGACCGGTGCAGCGTCCGCATTACTGCAGCTGCAGCCCCAATCTGTCTGTCGATCTCCGGCTCCCTTCTCCCATCACTCGCGAACAAGACCCCGAGATACTTGAACTCCTCCACTTGGGGCAGGAACTCATCCCCGACCCGGAGTGGGCACTCCACCCTTTTCCGGCTGAGAACCATGGCCTCAGATTTGGAGGTGCTGATCCTCATTCCCGCTGCTTCACACTCGGCTGCGAACCGTTCCAGTGCGAGCTGGAGGCCCTCACCCGATGAAGCCAGCAGAACCACATCATCTGCAAAAATCAGAGATGAGATTCTGAGGCCACCAAAGCGAAAGCCCTCCGCCACTTGGCTGCGCCTAGAAATTCTGTCCATAAAAATTATGAACAGAACCGGAGACAAAGGGCAGCCCTGGCGGAGCCCATCACCCACCGGGAACGAGTCCGACTTATTGTCGGCAATGCAAACCAAGCTCTTGCAACGGTTGTATAGGGATCGAATGGCCCGTAGCAATGGGCCAGACACCCCATATTCCCGCAACACCTCCCACAGGACACCCCAAAGGACATGGTCGAATGCCTTCTCCAAGTCCACAAAACACATGTAGACTGGTTGGGCAAACTCCCATGCACCCTCAAGTATCCTCGAGAGGATAAAGAGCTGGTCCAGTGTTCCGCGACCAGGACGAAAACCGCATTGTTCCTCCTGTATCCGAGGTTCGACTAACGGACGAACTCTCCTTTCCAGCACCCTGGCATAGACTTTCCCAGGGAGGCTGAGGAGTGTGATCCCCCTGTAGTTGGAACACACCCTCCGGTCCCCCTTCTTAACCACCCCGGTCTGCCAGTCCACAGGTACTGCCCCTGATCTTCACGCAACATTGCAGAGGCGTGTCAACCAGGACAACCTCCTGCGGGTGGTGGGCCTGCGGGAGGATGGGCCCATGTCTCCTCTTCGGGCTGTGCCCGGCCGGGCCCCATGGACTAAGGCCCGGCCACCAGACGCTCGCCCTCGGGCACCCTCCCCGGGCCTGGCTCCAGGGCGGGGCCCCGGTAACCCTATCCCGGGCAGGGTAAACTGTTCCCTCGGTGTCCTTTTCATAAGGGTCTTATGAATCGCTCTTTGTCTGGTCCCTCACCCAGGGCCAGTTTGCCATGGGAGACCCTACCAGGGGGCAAAAGCCCCCAGACAACATAGCCCCTGGGATCCCTGGGACACACAAACCCCTCCACCACGATAAGGTAGCGATTCAAGGAGGGGTTAGCGGTACCAACCCACTAATCCCAAAAATGATCTCAACCTTTTCTTTGTGTTTGGCAAGAGTGCTGCAGCAACTGCATCCACTTTTCCCACCTGAGGGCGAATGCCTCCACCCCCTATTACATAACCCAGGTACTGCACCTTGGGCTTGGCGATGTGACATTTCTTGGCATTTATGACAAGTCTAGCATTTGTGATACGTCGAAACACATCAGCAAGATGTTTCAGATGATCTTCCCATGTACCACTATAAACAACAATGTCATCAATGTATGCAGCTGCATATTGTTCTGCACCCTTTCACACTCGATCCACCAACCTTTGGAATGTAGCTGGTGCTCCATGCAAACCAAAGGTCATCACTGTGAATCTAAACAGTCCACTTGGCACTCTGAATGTTGTTAAGTCCTTAGATGAGTCTGTCAAGGGAACCTGCCAATAACCTTTACAGAGGTCAAGGGTAGTCAGAAACTTAGCACTTCCCAAATGATCAATTAGTTCATCAACCCTCGGCATTGGATAAGGATCAAAAGCAGACACAGAATTTAACTTAGAAAAGTTTACACAAAATCTAAGCTTAGGATGTCTGTGAAGGTTCTCAGTCATCCAGGTCATCGTAGTCAAAGGAGCTTGCAAAGAAAAGCGTTACTTGAAGACGTTTCACCTCTCATCCGAGAAGCTTCTTCAGTTCTAAGGTCAAATGGTGGAGAGTCCCAGATATAAACCTAGTGGGAGTAACCCCCCACAGAGGGACAAAAGGACCCCCTGATGATCCTCTAATCGCCTGAGCCAAGGTGTGAAACTGGGTGTGGGTCCCAATCAGCCAGAGTTTCGGGTGAGTTCATTGTGAAACCTGGCCCCACCTTATCATGCGAATTCCTGAGATCAGATGGCCCAGGATGTGAGTGGGCGTTAAGGCATCTGGGAAAGGATCTCAAAACTGGATTATAGATGGCAGAGAGTTGGTGTGGTAAACCCCCGCCTCTGTTCAAAGATGGTCGCTCACAGTGGACATAGATGGCTTTTTTCACTCCTCTTTCAAACCATCTGTCCTCTCTGTCCAAAATGTGAACATTGGCATCCTCGAAAGAGTGTCCTTTATCCTTAAGATGCAGATGGACTGCTGAGTCTTGTCTTGTCACCTCCACAGGACCCACCCTCCCACCCTTCTATTTCCTCAAGAATTTAATAATAAACACAACTGGCTGCATTTTAAATGTGTCTGATCAATGTCTTCATTCAAGAATGAATTGTCTTTGTTACGGAGTCATGTGTATTTTGTGTTTTCCTCGGGCTGGTGATCCTCACAGTTGTTCAGCCAAGAATTCCAGATTAGCAGCAATAACTTCAATTCATTGACATTTGCAAGCATTCCTTTATACACAGCATTTCAGTCAGGTCGAGGTCTGGCCCTTCCAAACAAGCCATACTTGTTTGGTCTTTTTCTAATTAAACTGTCACGAATGTTAACATTTAACATGCTGTCTGAGGCCTGTAGAGGCTCATTGCCTCATTGGCTAATGCACAAGTTTAATTCAAGGTAAGCAGAGTTTTATTGTCAACCCAACAACATGCACTCAAGCATACAGTGCGACGAAATATCATCGTCCTGGATCAAAGGTGCAAACTGTAAAAATAAAATGGGAAAATTCAAATATACATACATTCTTACAACTATTCAGAAATAAGATAATCTAAGAGTAAGTACAACAGTATTGTACTTGAATACAGAGAGAGTAAGAATTGAAAACAATGAGAATAAATAAATACAATAGTACACAGAATAAATACAATAGACAGAGTCGATCAGTACAATACAGGGTAGTGCAAGAATTGGTTGTGAAAGGAGAGTGTTATGTAGTCCAAGAAGTGTGTGGAGAAGAGAGTTCAGTGTGGAGGAGCGCAGCATGGTGTTCAGGAGCCGGACTGGTTTGGGGGAAAATCCCATTGCACAATCTTGCCGACCTGCTCCTGATGACGCAGAGTCGTCTTCTGGATTGAGGGGTGGTAAGCAGTTGGTGGAAAAGGTGATGCAGGTCAGCTATGATGCTTGTGGCTTTCCCAGTGCAGCGTGAGGTGTAAATAGCGGGTTAGGATGCTCTGTATGGTACCTCTGTAGAAGGTGTTAAAGATGGGTTTGGGGATGTGCACCTTCTTCAGTCGCCTCTTGAAATGCAGTCGCTGCTGAGCTCTTTTTGTTACTGATTTGGTGTTGCTGGTCCAGGACAGGTCCAGGGGCGGATCTAGAGAAATTTTCCTAGGGTGGCATGGAAATCAAATGGGGAGGCAGAATCTGGTAGTCTTTTTTAAAACACATATGCAGGTGTTACATATGGTTAATATGCAGTAAGTATACACATGTTTCATATAAATATGGTCTATAACTTAATTATTTTCTATAGCCCACAATTAAATATTTCAGTTACATTAAAAAATTTGAATTTTTATTTTATGTACTGTATAATAAATAAATATGTACCCAATAAGTATAAAATCCAGAAAGCTACACAACATTGGGCAAACTTAAGTCTAACTAAATCCTAGTAATATTTATGTTTTCTTTTTACTGTAAAAACCACAGACATGTTTAGTAAATTATTTTTCATAACTTGAAATGCAAATATAAATTGTAAATTTGTAAAAAAATATTGTGTAAACATTTTGTAAATAATAAAATTATATGCAACTATTCATCTAAAAATGCAGCCAATGCACCGGCGTTGGTTTTTTTGTAAAGCCATTTAAAAAATACTGCTTAATTAAAGTGAGAGAACAATCATGTGTCACAATAAGACGCCCCACAAATTTTTTCTGCCAGTAAAAAAAAAAAAGAAAAGAAAAAAAACTGTCTACCACAAGACAGAGAAGAACATCACAGGGAGAAACCCTGCAGGCCTGACAGCAGGAGGTGTATCACTCCTTCTGTTTTCCACCTGGAGACAGTGTTCACGCTGCATCCTCACGCTGCTGCAGGATTGCTCTCCCCCCGCTTCAGGACACCTACACCAGGAGATGCCGGACTAGAGCAGCGCAGATACTGAAGGACCCGTCCCATCCTGGCAACATCATCCATAAGTGACTGAGACAGGACTCTCTTCCAGACACTCTAAACCCACCGGCACAATGTACATTTCAGATTCCTTTAATTTTAAATATGTTTATATTTTCTATTCTGTAAAATAGTCAGATTGTCTATTCTTATTTAATTCACTTAATGTACAGAATTCACCTGCTCGCTGCATACATGCTACTACTGCACATTCACCTAATGTATATATTATATATATAATGTTCTTCCTATATACCCCCCCCCCCCCCCCCAAATAAAGAACCTTGCACCTTGAACCTTGAACCTCACTGATACACAAAACAACTACGCAACACACTAACCAACACACCAACTGTACGCTAAACGTCACAAATCTCGAACATCTCAAAACTCTCACTCGATCACTCGCTCTGTCTCGCTGCCGTTTACATCACCTGGGCTGAGGCAGTCCAAAAATCCCACTTTGTTCAATCAAGTGTTTTTCGGATATTCTGCCACCCCAACCATTTGATACAAAGGAAACTCTCCCTGGTGTGACACCAGTTTATTTTTTTTATTTTTTATTTTTTATTTTTTTCCTCTGCCTGTCCCATTTGGTTCTTTAGCCATCAGAATTGTTGTCTGAAGACCAACAAGGATACCCAATGGATTTACTTTGCCAAATGGATCATCGTGGCATTGCCGTATTGGTCCATTTGGTCGATCTTTGTTTTTATTATTTATTATATTTTATTTTCAGATGTTACAGACGGGACAGACATGAGTGAGGGATAGGAAAGGGAGAAAGAAAGAGGAAGGAAAGGAAAAACAGAAGGGGAGAGGGACAGTGAGAAAGGGGGGGAGAAAAAAATAAAAATCTCCTGGATCACCTGTTGAGAGAAAAATAGAAAACAAGCAAAAAAAACAAAAAAAAAAACAAAGCAACATACTAAACACAACACCATCGCATTAATCTAGCTAAGTGTAAACAGCAGTAAATACTAAATATTCAATGTTGTTGTGCAGCACGCAGGACAGATGTGCTTCGAAGTAGCAGCCAAGAAAGGTGTAATTTGGGGTGTGACACCAGTCTAATGTTTCATTGTATAACAATGTTTGTAATCAGAGTATGTTTCTGACCTCACTTTCACATCTTTAGGTTTTCAATGAAGTATTCAAAGCAGCCAATAATACAGGCACATCTGCGAAGAACATCTCAATAACAAACAGGAAAGAAAGGGAAATACAGCAAAAATACTTAATCAGTTCTAAATTCATTGAACTAAGATTAAGTGATAGATAGCTCTTCTCTAAACAGGGATATTTGTTCCTGTGTAAGGGACACTCCAAGCTTTGACCTGCCAGCATCTTTGCTTTAGTGAGAAAAAGAACCCATGTTGTTCATCAAAGGGAGTGAAGCAGCCAGCACATTTGATTTCTGGTAATTAGACGTTGTAAACTAAAACTTGAGAGAACAACAGAAGCTCATATAACCCATCGTAAATAAGGAAAAATTCCAAAAGTTAATGAGCCCCTAATTACTGGCAGTGTTTACATGTATGTGCAAATAATCCTATTGTTATTATTATATAAAGAGATTTTATCAAAGATGAATTCACCAGCTGTCCAGCTTGTAATGTAAATAAGGAACAGGAGAGATAAGATGAACAGAACTAGCTGACACAAGCTCGCTCTCTTGTTCTGGTGCTTCTGTCATCACTGTTAGAATTAAAACAATCTATCAGGTTTAAACAACAACATGTCAGGGAAATAAATAAGGAACTCACACACACACACACACACACTTTTTAATCTTTGCAACCATCATACTTTACTCATCTTACCTGTTTTGTTTATAGAGGAAGAACCGTTGTGCTGAACTGATCAAGAATGACAACATGATGAGGTGGTGTGTTTGAAATGCTCTATACTCTGTTGTCCTTTCACTTTCTTTCAGCTTTCATTTTCACTAAAGTCTTTTTCTGGATCACTTTATAGGAATAGGGGCCCACTGGTTGTTTTTGTGAGTGAAAGCACTCAATAAACCACAAAAAATCATATTGTAAGGTTTCTTAATATCACTTTAGTAAGACTTCCCAATAACCATCATAAATGAATTGTAAATTATAGCACACTGTTGGAAAGAAATAGGAACTCCTAATTGTTACTACAGGGATATGAATCTGAGGAGCACTGCTTACAGAAGTACAACCAGTGAGCATGTTTGATGTTCATGTCTCTGACAAAACTATAAGAAAAGTATTCTATGAGGATGGCATGAAGTCCATCAGTGTGTTCACAGACCAGTGACCAGCAGTGAGAACACCTGAACCTGCTGTTATCTTTGAAGAGAAAGGCACAAAAAGCAGGTCTGACAAGTTTTGGATCCCATCTTTGATGCAACCATCTGTTTGGTATCATATTTCTGAAAGTAATTAGGAGGAACTGAGTGATTGCGCTACAAAAATCTGCACGCTACTCTTATCTGAATCTTATTCCACTAACTTCTTCAAGTATGTTTTAAAACAAACAAAGATAACAACATGAATGTGTACAAAACATAGTACTATTGTATTGTGCACATTAAATTATGCATCTAATGTCAGTGTCACTGATTATTTATATAATATGAAAGGGAGCAAATAATATACACAGTGTTTTTATAGCATGTCATGCAGAATTACACATTATTTTTTTACTCTTTGTAGTTTTGCCTCACTGCACCACAACAGTTAACTAAACAATCAAGATCTGAAGTGCAGAATATTACTTTAATTCAGCTGAAGTATTGCAGTAACTGTTAATTACAGCAGTCTTTACACACAGTCAACCAGTTTCAGCAGCTCACTAACAATACGTTTTGTTGACTCTTAGTTGAAGTACATAATGTTTGTACATTATTGTATATTTTATGTCTACTTATATGAGTTTTTGTAGCAGAAATATTAATCATTTGTACATCATATATATTTATAATGGTAAATGGCCTGTATTTGTATAGTGCTTTACTTAGTCCCCAAAGTGCTTTAAACTAGTCATCCACCCATTCACACACTGGTGATGGCAGCTACATTGTAGCCACAGCCACCCTGGGGCGCACTGACAGAGGCGAGGCTGCCGGACACTGGCGCCACCGGGCCCTCTGACCACCACCAGTAGGCAACGGGTGAAGTGTCTTGCGCAAGGACACAACGACCGAGACTGTCGGAGCCGGGGCTCGAACCAGCAACCTTCCGATTACAAGAAAGAAACTGCCAAGTCTTGAGCCACGATTGCCCCGTAATAACAGAGCAGCTAATAGAACTATAACAATTATTATTATGATCATATGAAATTTTATGTATTAGTAAATATTTGTTTATGAATTTTGCTAGTTTTCTTTTCCAGGATGTCCAGGATTTTCC
This sequence comes from Copadichromis virginalis, assembly GCF_057382275.1. Taxonomy (NCBI): domain Eukaryota; kingdom Metazoa; phylum Chordata; class Actinopteri; order Cichliformes; family Cichlidae; genus Copadichromis; species Copadichromis virginalis. Next base: position 46,139,301 of record NC_140620.1, read on the forward strand.
AGGATTTACAAGTCATATAAGATGTGGTGTTTTTTTGTGGTCTGTAATGTGATTGAGTATAACACTGCACTAAACTCACCTTTTAACACCAGTATAAAGCATCCACACACAAACGCACACACACAGTAGAGAACAATCAGCAACTGCTTCTGTCTTTAATTACAAATGTCACAATTTGCAGAAACACCAGTTTTAATACCAGTAATACCAGTTTTATCATTAACAACTGTCAGATTTAATATGATTTCCAAAGAGACAAAAATCTCAGTTTAGTGTTTTGTGTTTGCATTAAACCTGATTTAACAAACACAATGAAAAAGTGTGACAAAACGATTCTTGTCAGAGTTTACAAGTCAAGTGTTCAGTTAGCTTTGATTTAGAAGCAGCACAGTATGAAAGAGAAGTTTTTCACATACAGAACATTTAATACCAGAGACAGACGCTGACTAACATGCTACAGTTCATCTTTATTATTTTCTAGTTGTGTTAGTGTTGCCATCACACTGCGTAGTTTGTCTTCATTGTCATTGATTTCTGCAGCTGTTGTCTCAAAGTACTTATTCATGTACTCCTTGCTGGCTCCAATGAAAGTCTTTAGGTCATCCATTAAATCCAACACTGGTGTAAGCAGTGATGGAAAAATTTTCATTGACTTTATAAGTTCGAACATAGGATCCATGAGACGTTTAACATCATCAAGAATAACTGGAACATAGGCTCTGTCTAAATTATTTTCAGCCTGGAAGACAAAAATAAACCAAATTAATGTAACAAAATATACAAAAATAAGTAACTATGTGCAAAAAGACTTGTATAATGGAAAATTATGTTTGGTTTTAGTTGTTATAGCAATACATATTTTTCTGTTAGCAGTCTGTCAATATCCATGTCCACAACATCGTTGACAGACTCACCTTCCTTCTCGCTGTTTCCTTTTGTAAAGTTTCAACGTTTCTCTTCAGCTCCTCCTGCAAAACCAGAAAGAACGTCAACAAACACGCGCGTGAAACATGTAACTGACAAAATGAGCATTTCAAAAGTAAAGAGGAAAGCTTAACCATTAATCGGTCTGTAAAAGTGTTTAATTAGAAATTAAATTCTCTATTAAAACAACAACAAAAAAAGAAAATTAATAACCAGTTTACCAGTTCGTCCTTGTTTATCAGTGCACTTGAAAGATGGAGCACACACAGCAGAGTCAAAATCATAACTAAGCCTTTGGCAGTTGTGACCAGTGTTGGTCAAGTTACTTGAAAAAAGTAATCAGTAACTAATTACTGATTACTCCCCCCAAAAAGTAATCCCGTTACTTTACTGATTACTTATTTTCAAAAGTAATTAATTACTTAGTTACTTAGTTACTTAGTTACTTTTTAAAAACACGATTTACAACCTGAAGAGGTGATAAAGTGATAGATCTTTCAGCCCAATTCTACTTTTTCTACATAATCCATCATACAAAATGTAATCAAATGGAAAAGTCTCTTTTTCTAACTTGTTTTATCAGTTTTAATCTTTTAACTTTATGCATCAAGCAAAACATTTAATTATATGCAACATTCTCTGACTTGAATAAATTAGTTTAACATTTAAACCTATTTTCTACACATTCCAGCACATAAAATAAAATATTTTTTGTGTTTTCACTCACTCTTTCAAACAGATGCAAGTAAAACACAGCAGAAAATAAATAAAGTCAAAGACTCAGCGGTCCTTTTGCTCTATTTTCACCTGTAAAGCAGGAGCAGGGTAGGCGGAGGGTTACCCTGGTGTAGGTGTGCTGCGGTCAGTTGAAGAATCCGTGCGAGTGTCTCTGTGAGTTTCCCATCACGTCGTAGCTACTCGGTGCTTGCTCGGAAGTTTAGGGGTTTTTTTCGCTGTAAAAAGAAGTTTTCTTCCCACGCACGATGGACGCTAATGTTTTTGTCACTTTTTATGGAATCAAACTCAAAGTAAGGTCAGTACTTCCACACTTTAAACGCTGCACGCTCATACTCTCTCCCGCACTCGATATATTATCCATTGTTGATCTGCACACAGCTGCTGTCACCAACGTCGCACTTGCTTACGTCACTGTCATGAGACATTCTCGCAAAAAAAATCACGGTTTTAGTAACGCAGTAACGCAGCGTTCCTACGGGAAAGTAACGGTAATCTAATTACCGATTTTGCAATAGTAATCCCTTACTTTACTCGTTACTTGAAAAAAGTAATCAGATTACAGTAACGCGTTACAAGTAACGCGTTACTGCCCATCTCTGGTTGTGACACCACTCATGGTCAACTGTGCTGCTGCCATCAAAGTTTCTGAAACACATTAAAAAGTATCAATAAAGTTTTAAAGAAATAAAGATTTCCAAAGAAATGCACAAAGAGAACTTTCTAAGTTTAAGTAGAGATGTTGCATGAAAATCTGCCTGCAATATTTCTTAATGCTACAATGTTGCTGTTCTTACCTGCCAGTGAAAAACGAACTGATGAATGCTGACAGGAAGGACTGACACACAAACTCACACACAGAGTGGCCCCTCCTCTATGACACGGCTCAGCTGTGGGTGTGTCAAAGTACTTCTTTCATTTCAATTCCGAAAAGTCACGTTCTGCATTACATGAAAATATCAACTTCATTTACAGGAACTACTGTGACCTTGAAAGACATTCCACAGTGAACAAAACGAAACAGAAACTTGCAGAAATATTCAGAATTTGCATGTGGGTTGATGGGTTCATACTAGCTGTCTGCCATCCTGTAACAGATAGCTTGTATTGTCATAGTCATAGTTACGCACATAATTCCTTCATTTTCTGTTTCATCACTAGGGATGGGTATCGAAAACCGGTTCTTGTTGAAAACCGGTTCCCACTGTTTCAATTCCTTGGAATCGTTTGCCATTTTTGCAAACGATTCCCTTATCGATTCCAGTCGCCCCGAATGACGTCACCACGTTGCGGAGCGTCATTTACCTGGCAGGAAACACGGCGCCTAAGCAGCTCAAACGCTCAAAAGTTTGGTTATACTTTACGAGAACGGATGACAACAGGGCAACTTGCAATACTTGCAAAGTAGATATTTCATTTAAGGGAGGAAACACTACGACTATGCAAAAGCATTTGCTCACAAAACACGCGATGACCTTAAATGAATGTCGTGTTTTTAATTCCGCCAACCCAGCAGCAGCGGTAACGTTTGCACGTCCTCTCCCGTTAATGCGGCAGGTAAATAATCAACTAACAGTGCATATTATGTTAGCGCGATCTGCCTTATTACAAAACCTGCCATTACTGTGCATTTAGGCGACCATGATGAGAGAGACAGACAGAGTCTGGCTCAGATGCTGGCAGTTCTCGCTGCAGTCTACCGGTAGCGTCTCCTTTCAGGCCAGGATAGACGAATGTCACAGAGCAGTGACTAAGTTTGTGGTAAAAGGTTTGCACCCATTTGCCACAGCAGACGCCCCCGATTTTTGGTAAGTGAATGTGTTTAATTGTAGGCAGGGACATTACTGGATATTCTTGTGTAATTGCTACAGAATAATTTATGTTATACTTTGTTATACTACAGAAGAATATTTATTTTCTTATTTTACATTTACAATTTTTTTTCCTGGGGACCCTGTGACACCCCATGGAAGAGCCGAAGGCTGTGGATCTCTTAAGATCTCACTGCTGGGTTTGTTACTCTTAAATTTCTATCTTGTTCAAAGAGAAGATATAAAACAAAGTTCTAAGCTAATCGACTTTTGTGTTCTCCTTTTTTAAAAAGAATCGATAAGAGAATCGATAAAGAATCGAATCTTTAAACAGAATCGAAATATCAATACCCATCTCTATTCATCACTGTGAAAAGGCCTCAAACACCTAGTTAAAAATGTTATAAATTAAAAATTGGTCTAATACAGACAACTTCTATTTCAGTATAAACTGACACGTCAGTGGTTTAACATTTGTATCTGTGAGTGTATGTTCAGACGTTCGGACTGCAGACATTACAGCATGTTTTGATCTCATTAAAAGATCTGTCTTAAAATGATTGGTGCAAATACTTCAAATTGTTTTAGGGACAAACAGCTACAATAAATACAGTTTAAATACTCACCAATACTAATGGGCCTTTGCATTGAGAATCGGAGACAACTGCTTTCCACAGGGAGAGTATCAGACATAAGGAAGGATAACTCTTTATTGTCATCGCACAATCATATTTCGTACAATTGTACAACAAAATTGGCACTAAGCACAACTAAACTAAACACAACACAACGCAGTAAAGTGGATTTTTAAAAATTCCCAAGAAAGCTATGAGCAAAAAAGGTATTGGCTTAATAAATGAAACAATGCACAATATTGCCCCAGAAAGTCCAAGGAGGTAGCCAATCAGGTCAACTGTTAGTATTGATGAGGGCTATTGCTCTTGTTGTAAAATCTGTACTTGAGTTTGTTTGTCCGCGACCTCAGCAGCCTGAATCTCCTGCCAGAGTGCAGCAGCTTAACCACTCGGTGTCCTGGGTGTGAGAAATCTTGTAGCTATCTTGAGACAGCGAGTGCTGTACAGGTCCTTCACGGAGGGAAGAGGATGTCTGATGATTTTTTTGAGCCATATTAATGACCCTTTGAAGTGGCTTTTTGTGTGCCATGCTGCAGCTGGAGAACCACACAGAGTTGCAGGATGTCAGCATGCGTTTAATGGAGCAACGGTAGAAGATGATCAGTCTGTAAATCTGTAAAATATGAAAATTATGTGTCAGATTTGAGGTCGTTTCGGGAGTACATCCAGGATTCATTTTCCTACTTAAATGTGAAAATAAACAAATATTCAATCTGTTGGTGAAGCATGAAAGAAATAAAGTGATTCTTTACATGTTCGTGTAAAGTAGCTGGAAGTCATGTGACTTCAGACACAGTAAATTTGGGCAAATATAAATTTAAACATCCAATTCTAGCATATAATTCTGGTGGTGACATATTCAAATAACTTCTACTTACATATAGTTGTTTGAACTGATGCTCTCTGAATCTGCAGATGTTTGGAAATGGGTTCAAGAGACTTACCCAACTTTTGTAAATCTAAAATTCTCCTTCTTACATCTTTACTGGGTTTCTTTGACTTTATGATTGTTATAAGCACTGTTCAATCTGATTACTGTTGTCAAAGAAAGTTTCTTTATGCTGGCGAGGAGAAACTACTACATGAGGTCAATCATGACCACTAACAAGAAATTATAAGACCTTGGCTTCGTCTAGTTAAACCCCATCACAGCGTAATGGAATCTCAACAGTGATAAGAATTTGGACAGGAACCCCCAGATAAAGGTTTGGAGGTTTGGACCAGCGTGTGGTGAAGTTGGGGAGGGGGTGGGTTACATAAATGGGAGTCTAAAAGGCAGAATAACACAGAGAGATTTAAAGCTCCCAGAGTGAAGGCTGGTTGCCTCAGAGAAGTTGAGCAAGAAGCTGATTAGAACAGAGCAGTAATGTCAGCATTGAGTTTGACAAACATGATATAACATGTGGACAGCATCAGAAACAATGTAATTGTCATGACCCTGTGCCTTCTCAGCTGACTCTGTCATGACGACTCCAGCCCCTGGTTCAGACACCTGCAAGCAATCGTCTCATCACCACGCTCACTTCTCAAGGCGGCTGCCGAGAACGCTTCTTCGCTGGATTATTGTGTAACACTCGTCAGTGTCATTGCAAGTCTGAGCTTTTCCACGAGTTACTTGTGTGCCCACGCAACTTACCTGCACCTGGTGTCTGTGTGTAAATAAATTGTGAAACTTTAGAGACGGTCTGCCTCCGAGTCTCTCCTAAGCCTGACAGTAATATTATATCAAAACTCATCCAGTTAGTGCATCTACCTTTATATTCAAATTTAGCTGTAATGTTTAGACAGAAGTGCTAACCAGTTTTAAAATTATTGAAATGCAAAAGAAGTTATTTTACACACTAGAAGGAGAAAGCAGACTCAGTGTCATGGGCGATTGTGGCTCAAGAGTTGGGAGTTCGCCTTGTAATCGGAAGGTTGCCGGTTCGAGCCCCGGCTCGGACAGTCTCGGTCGTTGTGTCCTTGGGCAAGACACTTCACCCGTTGCCTACTGGTGGTGGTCAGAGGGCCCGGTGGCGCCAGTGTCCGGCAGCCTCGCCTCTGTCAGTGCGCCCCAGGGTGGCTGTGGCTACAATGTAGCTTGCCATCACCAGTGTGTGAATGTGTGTGTGAATGGGTGGATGACTGGATATGTAAAGCGCTTTGGGGTCCTTAGGGACTAGTAAAGCGCTATATAAATACAGGCCATTTACCATTTACCATGTGTGGGCTGTGTGCAGGCTGGAGTGGTGGTAAGGAGGACCCAAAAGTACTAATTAACAAAAACAGAAAACTGGCTAAACTGGGAATACAGAAACTAAACTGGCAAGAAGATGGAGATCACAACACAAACAAAGGAGAACTCAGGGCCTAAATACACAGAGGGAGCAATCAGGGAATGGGAAACAGGAGGGAAACACAGCTGGGACAAATCAGGGCTAACGAGACAAGGGAAGCAAAACCAGATACATTAACATGAGACATGGAGTTTCAAAGTAAAACAGGAAACATAACATGGAGACGTGGACTTGACACGGGGACACAGCAGACGGGAAAAGAGCAACTACACAGAACAGAAACCAGAAGGCAGAACTCTGACAAAGAAACCAAAAGACTAGAAATGATAAATAATCTCAAAATCAAAGTTCAATAATAATGTAAACTCAAAACTCTGGGTCAATGACGAAGGTCTAACACTCAGCTCTCATATGTGAGTTTGTGTATCTGAATAAGACCCCAGCTTACAAATCCAACAACTTCTTAAAGTTGCACTTTATATGTTTAAAACTAAAACTTAACTCTGAAGTAAAAGAAAATGTAAAGTTAATGCTACTTTTTAATTAAATGTACAAATGAAACTGAAAAGTTAGATTTTGTTGTACACAAAGAAAATGATGACACGGTGGAGAAGTTTCCTTGAATCGTATCTGTTTGATTTAAAACAGTGTAACAAAATGACACTGTGGGGCTGTACAAAGGTAAAATAGCAGGGAAGTGAGTAAATAAATAGATAAAAATAAAACGAAGAAATACATTAATTATCCAAATACTTAGAAAAAACATTATGACTGCCACATCTCTGTTGTAAGTGGGCAGGATGGTACAGTTTCTACAAGCAGCATCAGCTCTGATTTCTTGTTTTTACTTTAGGGTTTGACAAAGAAAACTCAAGAACATTTTTTCACATGATACATTTATTTAGATAACATACAAATGTATAATGTTTAAACATATAATTGATTAACAGTAATGAATCACTGATCAATATCAGGAAAGCAAAAGACATTCTCTGTTTACTACAACATTGTGCCAAATTAATTTAATGTTCTCTATTTTTGCAGCAAACTCATCTTCTTGTATATGAAAGTTCTCACATTCTTCAACATGTGCGAACAGATGTTAACGATTGGGCTATCGGGCGATAATCTCTTCACCATTTCCAGCTGACGAGTGCTTTGGTCATACATTTCCTCAAAACCTGATGTTGCTATTCTGTACATATATTTTGCCTGAATGAGAAAAATAAAAGTTTTAGCAGAATCACTAAATCAAATCACTAATTATCCGATCACTAAAGGTATGCTGATGTTATTGGAGTCTTTTGTTAGAATTAAACACTTTCTCAGCCAAAATGTGAGTAACTTGGAGACTGACTAACTCACCTTTAGCCTTTGTTCTTCTTGTATTGCTTTCTGCAGGGTTTCCTTGAATAGTTTCTGAAAATTTCCCAGAAAGAAGGAGAGCATAGTGAGTGTGACAGCCGGTTGAAGAATACATTGAAAACCACAAAGGTTAAGGAAACATTAGCATTTACCAGTTGCTCCTTGTCATTCAGTGAACTTGAGAGATCAAACAGTTTTGTGATTGTTTCCTGTCTATATTTGTCTTCTGCCTGATGGGGAAAAAGTAGCACATTTAAATTTACTAGATTATTCTGCATCCTGTACACTGCAGTTACTATACTTTCAGTATATCACTATAGACAGTTCAATGTAAAATGCACTCATTAAGTAAATACACACAGCAGATTTTACAAACTAATTTGGAGCCTGAGTGACCCACCTTCCAACTTTCTGCGTCTTTTATCGCTGTTTTCATCTGCTCAAGCATCTATAGTCCATTTCAAATAAAGAAAAAAATAACAGCAGTTAATGAGCTTGTAATTGTACATGTACACAGAAGTGTGTAATTGTTGTATCATAAAAGGGAAATCAGAAAGAATGAGATCACCAGTTGGCCCTGAGGATACAGGGAACTTGCGACTGAAACGAGACACAGCAGAGAGAAGATGAGAAATAAGCCTCTGGCACCGGCTGGTCCCCGGGTTCTGGAAAAATCTGCTGCTGCCATCGCTTGTAAAAGTGGAACAAGTGCTCAACTTGAGAAAAAGTTGAGAAAACAGAGAAATTTGGAGTAAATAAGGAACAATTGTGCTAATTAAAAATTTTTTTATTACATATATACGTATATCTATCTATCTATCTATCTATCTATCTATCTATCTATATATATAGATATATAGATATATATATGTCTTCTTACCTGCTGTGTGAATTTAGGAAGAGCTGCTGTACCGTACAGGCGAAGAATGAAAACATAATGAGATAACATGCTGCAAATGCTTTGTATGCAATGTGACTTAACTCAGCCCACCTCTCACACGTGTGAGCAGCCCTTTCACTTTTGTTTTTGTCTTTTGTTTTTGTCTAGTCTGCTTTATAGGAATAGAAGCCCATCATTTATTGTTAGGACATAACATGACAAAACACGTTTTTCTACTTCAAGCTCTTCCCTTGAGTGTTTAATAAGTGCCAGTAAAGTTTGGATTATATTACCTATTTGAGCCATTTCCTTTAATTAAAAATTACAATTAAAATCCAAGCAGATAAAAAGCTATAATGAATATATTCTGATGGCACTTTTTGTAATAGAGGTGTCAGTACTGATAACTGAGTCTGTTCTCTGGTGAAATGATAGTTCAGTCAGTTTAAAATTGTGAATTCATGTATTTTAGCAACTAAACAGGGGAGTGCAGATCTGCAAAAATGTCTTTATCAGCTGGTCATTTTCCACTGTTACTTTTAGACAAATGGGTTCGATGCACATAACAGACCTTTATCAAATCACCATTTGAAACCAACATCTTTGTATGCATGAATATATGGGTTAATCGGTAGTACATAACAAATACCAAGTATGATACACATAAAAACAATTGCACAGTTATAGCAATAATACATAGAAAAAGCAGATCTGACAAGTTATGGAATGTTTCAATGATTATTATCTTGTTAGTATCATGTTTCTGTAAGTAGACAGGGAGAACTGTGTGGTGCCAACTTATATTTGTTTTCTTTTGGTACAGTACGACTCAGTAACTCTCAACTTGCTATACTAGTTACATCTAATTCTTTCAGTTTAAGGGAAGAAAGAAAATAGTATATAGTATGCTTTTATAAAGCATGTCTGCTATATGCATTCGAATGATAGAAGATGAGGAAAGAGTAAAAATAAAAAAGTACACACAGAGCAATTAGTATGATATAATTTATTTCAACTAGGACAATTATTTAGGGCTAGCCCTCATTGTTGTTGTTCAGAATTCGAAGTTAAATAGAAGGGGGAAAATAACAGACGATCCAAGACACAAATACAAGGGAACACATAGATAACATATGGCTGTCATTTCTCTTACAGAAAACCACTCAGTCCATTCATATTTAATAATTCTTATTCTTATTATTTGTTTCATATTATTATTTATTTTAAAGACATTATACAGTAAGTTTTAAAGTTTATTCCATTGACTTTTAGGATGATTTTCATGTTTTCCACTTTTGTTTCCCCATTTTCACCATTTTTCTTCTTCCTCTCCGCCTATTGTGATGCTGGTTCTCACAATAAAGCGTCTGAAACTATTTACTACGTCCATCATTGCAGGAAAATCATCAAAAAATGATGATGTCTTTATTAGTTCTTCCAAAGATTGAAGAAACTGTAGTTTTTCATCAAGTTCACTTGCTTGTTTCTTCTTGTATTCTGCCTGAAGAAGAAAACAACATTTATTTTTAGAAAAAGTCTAATTTACCTCTACAGTCAGACCGAGTCACAGTTCTCTTAGTGTGCACTGTATCACATCACTGCAAATGCACTGATACGCAGTTGTTGTTTCCTGCATCACCAAATTTGACTGATAACATGCAATAGACATGAAACTAACCAAACGAACTTCCGTCCGGCTGCTTTTGCTTTTTCTGATTTCCTAAGTTGATCTAAGAAACGCTTCTGAATTTTTTGAAATTTGCAAAAACAGGATGCATCAGTTCAAACTGTGATTTGCTTATAATGACTTACATAGTGTCTGTAGTTTTACATTTGCAAATAAGTACCTTCAGCAACAATTAATTCAGCAGTGACTTTGTTCTTACTTTTGTCAGTGAATTTGTGACATAAACCAGGGACAGCAGAAAGATGAGGATTAAAACGTTGGTGTTTCTGACACCAGCCAGTCCTCTGCTTCTGAACGCTGCTGCTGCCATCACTGTGGAAATAAAAATAGCTTTTGAGCTTGAGAGAAAATGAAAGAAAATAAAAGAAATGAACAAATAAAGAATCAAATCTATGTTTCCTCTTGTTATGTTATTAATATATTATAGAAAATCTCTTAAGTATAAACCATCATATGGTGTAGTTTTGCTGATCTTACCTGTCTGCTGAAAGGACAAAGAGCTGTTTCACTGTACAGGTGTAGACTGAAAACACAAGGGAATCACACGCTACATACTTAATGTTGTCCTGGTGTAATTTCCCTCTGGTCTGTGAGCTGCTCTTTCACTTTCATTTCACAGGTGTGATATGATCTACTTTACAGGAACTGAGGCCCATCCCTATGACTTTAAACAGTCCAAGAACATTCCACATATTTAAGCTTTATCAAGATCCATGGCAGCAGGTGGCAGAAAAAGAACGTGAATGTGGTTAAGGACTGCAACTCAGTGTCATTTCAAGACAAACTCTTGACCATTTGTGTATACGAACAGGATAAAATAGATAGCTTTAATAAATAGCTTTTCTGGGACTATTTCACAAACTGCCCTGAGACTGGGCTTGGTTAACACATTAACTACGTTTAAAGACAAAGTTCCTAAAAACTCTGTTTTTAGGACACTGGAACAGCATATAGAAATGAAGCAGAAGTCAATCCAGTGTTAGAGCCAGCACCAAGTTTGTTAAATATGACACCAGTCCATAGTCCAGTTTTGTAATAATTCAAATTTTAGATTTTTAATTTAATATTCATTTAATATTTTTCAGATAATAAGTAGTATATCTTAACAATAATGTGGACATTACAGAGGACTGAGCAATATACGCAATAAACTGTTGTCTTTTCCACTTTTTGGTCATTTTTTCTTGCTGAGCCTAAGCAAGCACATGCCTGTAAGTAGTTGCTATCCTTTGTTTTAAGCTTTCCCGCAATAATTTTGTGTAAGAGTTCAGAGTTTTGTGTGAAAAACGGCTGCGATGCTAACACGTTAGCCCGTCTAGGGGATTTCTTATGTAACATTAGCATTAAGCTAACCGCTAATTACTTGGAGCAAATTAATCAGTGAAGGTGTCAGGATATGTTGATGTGTGATGTAAATGGTAGCATGGCTCAGTGGTAGCATGGTAGCATGGCCCAAGCATGGCTCAGTGTTTGATATTGAGTAAAAAGTCAATTACAGCTGTTCTACTTTTGTGTAAATTTCACAATGTTCAAGATATAGGAGTAATGATAACAGTTTTATTAAGTTTTTATTCACATTAAAATGTTTTTTTACCATATAATTCATTAATAACTGTCAACTAGTTAAACACAAAATTTCCATGATTTGTATTGATTTGTATTTACATCAGAGCTCTCTTATAAAAAGTTCAGTGAAGCTGCTGAATATCATTATGTCAGGTTCATTTTAAACATGACTTACTATTGTGTGTAATGTGTGAGTGTATAAAACGTTTATACAGTCATTGGTTGCAACATAGATCAGATGTTGTTGCCACCATGAGGTGAAAAGAGAAATTACACTTTAATAATTCTGTTTATGGTGGTGAGCCATGAATTATAAATTTTAAGGTAGGAGTGAAGGGCCTGACCTGGGACCGTGTTTGGCTGCCTGGCTGGACTTTGGTGTAAGACAATGTTTAGTCCACATTGAGTCATGAGTTGTATATATTCTGGACAAACCCATCGATGCCATCACTCTTATAAAAGAAAAAGAAAAAAACCCCAGAACATAAAGTAAAACTAAAGATTTAAGAAGGAATTTTGCACTGTGACTCTTTCTTGTTTTGTTTAAGAAGCTCACTTTCCAAACCCTGGTCAATGATGCACTCAGAGATTAAACCGCTTTTATTTGTAGTTGACTCGGACGACATCTTCCAAAGATCCAAAGAACGCCAAAGTCCCGACCATTTAGTTCTACATTTGTACAACCATACAGTTTTTTTTCTAGTGAATGGTATTGTAAACTTGTAAAACATATAAATTACACATATTTAATAAACATTATTTCATATTCATAAAACTAAACGCAAAGTAAACTGCAGATTGATTCTTTCCTGTGTAAATAAATGTATAAAACTGTGACTGTAGGACGTGTCCCTTCATTATTTTCAGATTAATGTTAAAAATACAAAGCGACAAGTGAAACCTAGTTTTTTTGTTTTTTGCACTTGTGTGTGTGAACTAAATGTTAAAATAATATCAAATATAAACTACATTTTCAGTGTAATTTGATTTTAAATTGTTATTTAATTTAAATGTTTGTCATATTATTCCATAACAGTGCGATGTAAACAGTAACATATTTAATGATGGACTTTGTCCTTTATTATAAAACTAACTTTGTGTCTTCTTCACTTCTACTGTTTGCAGGCTGTTTGTGGACATCAAATTGAGCCGCTTCAGAAACGACAGCTGGCACAAAAGCTCCGTCCTGACTGCCTTTAAAGACACGGTTGCTGCGTCTCATCCAGAGTTTGACGATGACGATCAGAAAGTAAGCAGCTGTGTTTTTGCACTACGCAGCACACTCATCTCTGCTATAGTTTGTACATTTGCACCTGGACCTGTGTTTTGTTCTGTGTGTGTCTGTGTGCAGGATGCCCACGAGTTCCTCGTCTGTGCTCTGGACGTGCTCCAGTGTGAGTTCTCTAAGCTGCTGGCAGAAGCAGCTGCCTTGGACAAACCTTCCATCTGTCCAGTTAGAGCTCACAATGGCTTCAAGATATTGAGCACAAATAGCTGCAACAGGTAGGAACAAAGTAAACTTTAAGTGTTTTCATGATGCTGCTGATATTTCTTCACTGTGAGTCTGTAACCTCTGAAATGATGTGATTCGGCAGATGTGGTGTGCAGTTCTTTGGGCGGGAGGACTACCTCCACCTCTCCCTGGACCTGGTACATCGAGGCTCAGTGAGACTCCATTCTGTGAGCAGCCTTCCACAAATATGTAATTCATCTGTGAAAGAGTTCAACTCGAATGCACCTGTTCCTCCTGCTCCCTGCTGCAGTTGCTCATAGTTGGACTCATAGTTGGACTATGAGTGCCAGTGTGGAGCTAAGAAGCGAAGAGGAGCTGTCGTTCTTGAACCTCAGATCGGTCCCCAAAGGCCTCAAACCACCACGGTTCAGTCGGTGTCGGGCTAACAGTTTCTTTCATGTCATGTCCTCCTATTGTGTGAAGTTGCACTGGGTTGAGAGTGATTGTGTGTGTCACATTTGCAGTGAGCCAAATGGCTGTAATGGGGTTGGACGAATTGGAGGGAGGTGTAATTGACTGCACTCATACGCTAGTCTACTTATAGCCCACACTACAAACACTGCTGTGTTATTTTGTCTCTCTGTGCAGGTATGTAATGTGACAAAACCTCGGATGACCTGATATGTTTGGGATGGGTGGGTTGTGCGCTGTGAATTATATAGTGAACCGTGTTATTTTGTCTCTCTGTGCAGACCAGGGCGTGTAATATGCCACAGCCTAAAGACAGCTGAGCTGCAGAGGCCAGTGATCACTGGCTATCTACTTACGGGGTGGTGGGTCTCAGAGGACAACTGCTACCCCTGTGGAAGTGAACAACGTGTGGAGTGCAACTGGCTTTGTGGCATAGCTGGCTCTGGCCTTGGACTGTGTGTTTTTACTTTGTACACAAATAGGACACTGGACTCTTTTATTTTTTGATCACTGTGTTAATACATTACCTTTAAGAATTTTACTGTTGACTGTCATGTTTTGAGAGAGAGAGACAGAGAGAGAGAGGGAGAGAGAGAACAAGAGTGAAAAGCAGAATATGAGAAGCTGTGTTTGCTCCAGCATAACATGACAGTAAAGGCATAAAAAAATGTTTCTCAATGGCAAATAACAACAACATAATGCAGTTGTTACACCTATTTCCTGACATTTCCTGTTGTTTATCCGCTGGTCTCCTCTTTCTAGTGCAAAGTGGGCGATAAACAAACAAGAAAGACGGGACTAGCGGCAGAAAAGCCGATCATTGATCAGTTTCATGTTTGAAGTAATAACAGGAAAGGGGGGGGGGGGAGAGAATGAGAGAAGTAGATGCAACTGCGCAGCAAAAACACAGAATAACTCCAGCTTTGTGTCTATTTGCTGAAGCTGAAGTACGGGACAAATCGCTTCCTTTTCACCTCAGTATCGGACCGATACCAATACGTAATATCGGATCGGTCCATCTCTAGTACTAAGTCACCATAAGAAGTGTTTCTGAACTAAAACAGCCCAGTGCGCGCTCCTGACGCAGGGCAAACAAATTCTGTCGGGGATAGACAAAATTCCAAGGTTCCCCTGAAGTAGACTGTGATCTGTAAGCCGCCAAAAAAAACACGAAGACATCCCACAAACCTGAGATGGACTCGATTCACCTTCCAGCAATACATTTCTCTGGCCTGAATCGGTCCAACAACTTTGGAATGTATTCCCGGAAATGGGAGAAACCGGAAGAGACAGCGTGGCACAGTGAAGAAAGTGCAGTAACCTGACAGGTGTGGGCCTCATCAGAACAACAGACACCGCTCTTAGAAATTGTAAGTAAATTTTCTGACAATCCTCCACCAGTTATCTTAAAACTTCATCGTAAAATAATCTTTTTGCTTTCTTTATGAAATGACCCATGTGAAAGCGTGCGCTTTGAGCCCTCTTCGGAATATTTTTAACTCTTTGGTCACACCCTATGTTCATTGGCGTCGAGGGTTGCGTTTTGTTGCGGAGATTCCAAAAATATCTTCATATCAGCCATAATATCAGCTGGTCAGAGTTACTCAGAAAAAGAGCTTCACCGCTGCCCTTCCTTTTCCACAGTGTGGGAGTCACAGTATGGGCCAATCTATTCACAATTGTAAGAGTTCCTGCTTTGTCCAACTCGTGCACTGATGATTAGCTAAAACGCCATGACTGGGCGCAGTCGCTGGAGTTAAAGTGAGTGTTTTAGGTACATACATAGGCTGTGTAATAACTCGTAGTCTATATGTCCGCATCAAAGGTTTTTTTTGTTTATTTGTTTTTTACTAAATTCCACCAGTGATTACTCTGGCTGGTAGAAAGAGTTTGGTTACCAAACCATCCCAAATAAAGTCATAAAAAATTAGTCTGCATAAATGAAATATAAATTGACCCTGATAAAACAAAACAAATGGTTTAATGCACATTTATAAGAGATGCTAAGACCTACACAGGCCTGCATACTGATTTATTCAAAATTAGCTGGCAGAAAGTGACAAATATTATTGTATAACATTTAGTTTATGAGATGAATCATCGTCAATTTGCAAATTCTGACATTTTGATGGTTTGGAGGAAGTAATTACTGAAGCTAACTGAGAAAGATCAATTGAAGAAAAAGAGTCCAAATAAATAATTATCAATGGTGCTGAAAGTAGCTATGCATAATGTTAAGTTGGCGAGATTTTTATAGGCTATTTTTTCTCTAATGGTTAAAATTGTAAATGGCCTGTATTTGTATAGCGCTTTTCTAGTCCCTAAGGATCCCAAAGCGCTTTACACATCCAGTCATCCACCCATTCACACACACATTTACACACTGGCTACACACTAGCCAGTGTGTAAATGCTACATTGTAGCCACAGCCACCCTGGGGCGCACTGACAGAGGCGAGGCTGCACTATGTTAGTACAAGGCATTGAAGAAGATAACAGTGGGTGAATTACAACCTTAAATTTAGTTACAGCACTTTACTGTGATGAAAATATATTTCCCACTGCTGTGTAATCCATTATTGTAAATGGAAACGATGAGACAAAAGAGAGCAGTACATTAAAACACTGACAGCTGCAGAGGTTTTGTCTCTATTGAACATCAAACAAGAAGTGTTGATCTGAAATCTGGTCAGAATGAATCCAAGTGCACCTTTCAGCCATTAATCTGGTTGGACTGTCACACTGACAGCGTAGCATAGGTGGGCTAACAGCCACTCTGAGTGCAGATAATAAAGTGTGTACAGTAGTTGTAGTGCTGACCATCCTCGTCCACATCACAGAAAGGCGTGTGATAATAATAATAACAGCAGCAAGAACATTAGACAAACATTTTAATGTTGGTGAAATTACAGACACAATGATTTCCTGTTTATCTGTAGTGGGTCATGCAAGGCAAATCTATGACACATCTGTTTAACCAACACATTGAATCTAAAACATCGGAGACTGCCACTGCAACCATAAACAAGACATACGATAATTTATTAATTAGCTTGTCTTGTTTTCTTTATAACTCTTCTTCAATTGTACTGCTGCAGCCCTCACTGTTCAAACCTTTACTTTATTCTCTGTAATGCATAGAATAAAACTGTAGATAAACACACATGTTACTAATTAAAATAATAAAAGTTTTCTTTGGGTAAAGAAATTTTATTAACATGATTAGAACACCAGTAGAAACAGTGGGCTCTGTATGCTTGATTGAAAAAACCACACCGATGTTATTGTTTAATCACAGCAACAAAAATGTTGTGATATATGTGAGCTGGGTCATCATCAACCATCTCTGAGCTACATAAAAATGTTATGGTAGAAAATGGGAACATTATAATGATTGCTGTGAAATATTAGCTTGATATGTTATATACCTTTTGAAGATGCATTTATTTTAAAAATGGTCTGTTGACACACTTCCAGACCTTTCTTTCACATATTGAAATCTGTGGTAATGTTTGGACATGTACATAGCATGGGGAAACAGTTGGCTTGAACAACTTTTACCACAAAAACGAAAATATCAATAAATTGTCCTGGCCACAAAGAATAAAATACTGGCGTTAATTAGTTAGTTAAGTTAATTATGTGCCTATTTTTCATTTTCAAGACTTGAGTCACTCCAGTCTCAAATCATCATAACTTTTAGAATATTTTGTGCTCCGCCATCTCTGATTTTATGGTCCAAAGTTTAAATATTTAGTAAACAAGGATTGCTGATAACCAGTGTTGGTCAAGTTACTTGAAAAAAGTAATCAGTAACTAATTACTGATTACTTCCCCAAAAAAGTAATCCCGTTACTTTACTGATTACTTATTTTCAAAAGTAATTAATTACTTAATTATTTAGTTACTTTTTAAAACCACGATTTACAACCTGAAGAGGTGATAAAGCGATAGATCTTTCAGCCCAATTCTACTTTTTCTACATAATCCATCATACAAAATGTTATCAAATGGAAAAGTCTCTTTTTTTTAACTTGTTTTATCAGTTTTAATCTTTTAACTTTATGCATCAAGCAAAAATATAATTATATGCAACATTCTTTGACTTGAATAAATTAGTTTAACATTTAAACCTATTTTCTGCACATTCCAGCACATAAAATAAAATATTTTTTGTGTTTACACTCACTCTTTCAAATAGATGCAAGTCAAACACAGCAGAAAATAAATAAAGTCAAAGACTCAGCGGTCCTGTTGCTCTATTTTCACCTGTAAAGCAGGACTGCGGTAGGCGGAGGTTTATCCTGGTGCAGGTGTGCCGCGGTCAGTTGAAGAATCCGCGAGTTTCTCTGTGAGTTTCCCATTACGTCGTTGCGCACTCGGTGCTTGCTTGGAAGTTTAGGGTTTTTTTCGTTGTAAAAAGAAGTTTTCTTCCCACGCACGATGGACACTAATGTTTTTGTCACTTTTTATGGAATCAAACTCAAAGTAAGGTCAGTACTTCCACGCTTTAAACGCTGCACGCTCATACTCTCTCCCACAATCGATATATTATCCATTGTTGATCTGCACACAGCTGTTGTCACTAACGGCGCACTCGCTTACGTCACTGTCGTGAGACATTCTCGCAAAAAATCACGGTTTTAGTAACGCAGTAACACAGCGTTCCTACGGGAAAGTAACGGTAATCTAATTACCGTTTTTGCAATAGTAATCCCTTACTTTACTCGTTACTTGAAAAAGTAATCAGATTACAGTAACGCGTTACTGCCCATCTCTGCTGATAATTTTACCTTTGTACATATTTTTAAAAAGGCCCACCAAACCACTTTCAAGCCATTTTTCTTGCAGATTGAAATTGGAGTGAATTTTTGAACACGACTGTCTCAGAAACTAATAAAGATAAATGCAGAAATGTTCATATTTGACATATTTGCTCAATACAGTTTGAAAGTAAAGTGAAAGCAGGATTTTCTTCATTTTGTGCCCAAAACTTTCTTATTACTAGGAGGATTTACCTCATTATAAGACAAGCAAAATTCATATAATTGATTAATTATAACTAAGGGTGTCAGTGTTGGCAAGTAAATATTATTATGTACATGAATCTTCCAATGTGGTAGCCAAAATAGAATTACCGTATTTCCCGGACTACAAAGCGCACCTGAATATTAGCCGCACAAGCTAAAATCAGGGGAAAATCCTGTTTTGTACATACATTAGCCGCACCTGACTAAAGGCCGCAGGTGTTTCAATGATGACTTATCATATGTAAGAGAATATGCACAAAGGGAATTGTCAGGAAAGAGATGGCTGTTTGGAGACACACCCCTTTTATTAATATTTTGAAAAACAAGTTGTGGGTACATATTTGCATAACCTTTTAGGTATATGTACAAGTAGCGGTAATTACAAGTAGGAAACATGTACTGTGCTTCATAAATGAGTAACAAATGTAGTACATAACAATAACCTACAGCACACCAGAAAAATAGATTCAGACTACCTTTTAGGCTCAGGTGCAGCGACACAGCTTTAACAAGAAGAAAAGTCAGTCATTCACCACCATCTTCCTGCCCACTAAAACCACCAAAGTCCTCTTCTCCAGTGTCGGAAACAAACAGGCTCAGGATGGCTTCGTCATCCACTCTCCGCTTCTTTCCTTCGTTGTCACTTTCAAAACCAAACAAATCCTCGTTGTCAGTGTCGGAGTCGAACACCCTCAGAAGGGCCGTGGCGGTGTCCTCCTCTCCATCATGCAGCATTCAGCCCTTCGAAATCCGTTGGTGATCATTGATGTTTTCACACTTTTCCACGCTGTCAGATTCCACTGGTGGAGTTGAGCATAACTTGCTTTTCGCAAGTTTATCGCCGCACATCATCCACAACTCCCGCTGAACGCGTAGCGCTACTTTGAAGTTTGTTTTTCGCGCTACTTGTACGGCACTATGTTGTCTGGCGGACAACACGTGACCAACACACCACTCTTGAACCCCGATACTGTGTGTCTGATCACATGCCCTTCCACCAGGCAACGTAGTGCCGTACAACAGCGGAACAAACAAAACAAATCGTCTTACGATATGACAAAAATCATGGGCAATCCACAGAAAAGCCGCACCTGACTAAAAGCCGCAGGGTTCAAAGCTTGTGGAAAAAGTAGCGGCTTATAGCCCGACAATTACGGTATTCGCTTCTGAAAACTTTTACAAACTGTTGATATTCTTTAAACTCAAACTTTATTGACTTTCTTTTGTCTTTTCGTAAGATTAAACTGGAACCAGATTTCTCATTACTTGGCTAATTTCAGTGATTTGTCTTTCACAGGTAATCTGAAGAAAAGATGGAAATTATCACTCAGCTACAACAGGCATTTTCTGTTAGTGGGGCAGCAGTCCCCCCACCAACAGAAACACATCCTATAATCCAGTGCATAACAAACAATGACCTCGAAAACCTCAAGAAATTACTGAAGGACATTAGTGTTAATGGACTTTACCCCTCTAGAGAGTATAGTGACTATATAACCCCACTGATTGCTGCTGTTGTAAATAAAAAAACAAATATATGTTCTTACCTTTTGCATCAGGGTGCAGACCCAAATATGCCTTCTCAATTCTGCTGGACACCTTTGCATTATGTCTCACTCTCCAAAGCAACACCTGATGTTGTGGATCTATTGCTTGCAGCAAAAGCTAATCCAGATGGATGGAGTCCTACTCCTCTGCAACAACAGATATTCACACCAATGCAACTTGCAGCCATTAAAGACAGGGAGGATATCATGAAAAAACTCATCTCTGCTGGTGCTCTGGTGACACTGCTGCCCAAGAATGATCGTCAGTGGCTTATTACCAGTAAAAAAATATCTCAGATGGTTAATCACCTTGCAGAAAATGGAGATAGAGTGTGTTCCCAAATCAGACATTTTTTGAGTATGGACATTGCTCTTTTTGAAAAAAAAAACCCTGAAGAAGTGTTCAGAAATTTTAACAGCCACATGCTGTTGGAACATCCTCAGTTCCACCTGACCATGATTGAACTTCTCTTTACTGTTTCAGGGCCTGATGCAGAAAAATATGGCCATTCGTGTATTAAATGGCTGAAGGAAACTGAAAATGTAAATACATACATTGCAGGTGCAGCCATTCGCCTTTCAAAAATTCCCAAGACACATGTAGGGAGCGCAGTCTATAGTTTAAACCGAGTTTTCTGCACAATGGAAGACATAACAAATGAGCATGCAGTAGCTATAGTTCCACAAGCACTGAAAGTGCTTTGCTTAAAAGAGAGACCGGACATCTGTGAATCAGTGCTACAAACATTGTATGTGATAACACAGAAAACAAAAGGCACAAAGGACTGGCACGTCACCTTTTTACAGAACTTATGCAGAACAGTTGCCCCTTTTGTAAATGAGCAACACTCCACTAAGATCAGGATTTACACGTACGCTATATTCGCAAACCTGGTGTCAGTTGAACAGACAGCAAATATTTTAAAATCAGTGGGCATAACTTCAGTGCCCGAGGACATACTGACATCTGTAGCAATGGAAATGGATGACAGTCTGAAAAAGGTGGTGAGAGGTCTGAAAGAATATCTGAGCAAACCAAACTCAGAATGTGAGGGAAACACAGCCTCAACTTTAGGGAGGAAGAAGAAAAAGAAGAAGAAAAAGAAGAAAAAGACAGAAGACCCAAATGCTGAAGTTTCCACTGCAGCAACTGAACTAACAACAAAGCTTTCTGTTTTAGAATCAACTTCAAATGTAAAGCCTTTTGACTACAGCATCATTGAAAAATCAGATAAACAAAAATGGCTTCAAATCAGCAAGAGGTGGAAGGACAAACTGGAGAAACTTGTTGGCACAGATGACAGTAAAATATCCAGAATCAGAAGCATCATTTATGTGAATGATGCAGAATTCAGAATAGCGAAGGGAAGTGATGCTACTGAAGTCTTCTTGGGGCTGAGAGAGGACGGCACAGAAGTTGCCATTAAGAGAATGTCTAAAAGCAACTATGACGAGCTGAAGAACGAAGAAGTAATTCTACGACATCCAGAACTTGATCATCCTTATATCGTACGATATGTTGATGCTGCAGAGGACGAGAACTTTGGATATCTTTGTCTGCAACTTTGTGAATACACCCTGGAAGAACATATCAAGAATGATGACCATGACCCACTGATGTTAAAGGAACTTGTAAAACAAATTCTTGAAAGCCTAAAGGTGCTTCACTGTGGAAATCCTGAAATTATTCACCGAGATCTCAAACCCCAGAACGTTTTGATTGGTGAGACATGTTTGAAATTCAGGGAAAAACAAAAAAAATAAACATGTGTCAGGTAAATATAAATTAATGATTTAGTTCCATGAGTTTTGCATGTTATTCCTCCTGCAGATATTACTGGGAGGGCAAGATTAGCTGATTTTGGCATAAGCAGACGCTTACTCAAAGGCCAAACAACTTTACTTACACGCAGTGCAGGAACCAGATGCTGGATGGCCCGAGAGACTTTAGAAGAAGAATCTGCATCATACAAGAAAAGCACTGACATACAGGTAAAGTCTGCTACACAAACTTGATTGACTGAAAGATACCTTGGTAAAAATCCCTAAACTGATGTGTTACTGTTAAGGTGGCAGGCATGCTGATTTATTATATCCTGTCGCGAAGGAAGCATCCATTTGGTGACTTGAACATTAAACCCTTTAAATGTGAGTCAAACATTTACCATGGAAACTACAATTTGGATCAAGTTCAAGATGTGGTGGCAAAGGATCTCATAGAGTGGATGATCAACAAAGAGCCAAAGGACAGACCCACAGTAGAAGAATGCTTGGACCATCCCTTCTTCTGGACTTCTGAAAAGTAAGGAAGTCATGCTGTAACAGAATCTATGATTTCAGGTTTCACTTCAGTAAAGCTAGACACATGCTGTATAATAATGAGAGCCTAAACTGTGTGTGTGTGTGTGGGGGGGGGGAGTTTCAGTCTGTTACTTGGCTTAATCTATATGTTGGGAAAATGAGGTCAAACTGTCTTGTACTCAAACAGGCACGTTAACATTGGCAGCAATTACTAAATTATTTTCCCACCCTTCTGTTCTTGTCTTTTTAAGCAAGACTCTTTTGTGCTGCTCCTGTTATTATTCAAGATATACCTCATAGTTTTGTTGTTGTTATTGTACTCATAAAGCATAATTTCAACTTTATTTCCAGGCAGTTGGAATATTTGAGAAAGACTGGCAACAGGGAGGAGGTGGCAAACTCTCAAAAAGCTAATAAAAGGCTGACTGATTCACTGGATGCATATGCTAATGGATCCTTCAAACTGTGGAAAAATAAGGTGACTTAGGGATGAGAGGTCAAACTTCTATATTCCTAAATTCCTGTTGATGACCACTGTGTTTTGTTGTTGCAGTTTCCCCAAGAGCTGGTTCAGAAGATGGAAAAGGTCAGACCACCATACTCTGAAAACACACGGGGGTTACTGCGCTTTATACGCAATTTCATTGAGCATGAGTAAGTTAAACTAAATGAAAAGTGATGTAATTCATGAACACACATATTTATATGTGTATATCTGTTAATTTCTTGTAACTATATGAACAAATCACAAATATTTCTGATACTATGACAGATTTGGAAGCTTACTTCTCTTGTTACTACTCATTAATAAAACTTTCCTTGTTTGCAGGCTCAAGAATTTTCCTGACATTGATGTATTGAAGTTATTTCCTGATCTCGTTTGCTGTGTTTACAAGTTTACCAAGGATAAAGGCTGGGATTTAGAATGAAAGAAGGAAATGCTTCAAAGAGAAGAAACAAACGACATTAATACCGTGTTTGCAATAATATCTACAAGTACAGACGACCCTCTGAGTTTCCCAGTACAAGAGTCTCAATAGTGACTTTAAACAAAGTTGAATTCAGTAAGGATGAAGGCTGTCATTAAGGCCTGTACAGCATGACAACCATTCAGAGAAAATGTATATAAGCAAATACTATTAGTAGAAGTACAGATGTTAATGAAAGCTTTGAAGGATGCTTTATTTTGTTCAAACATATGTGTATATATAAGCACACCACAGAAACCAAACTAATAAAATCAAAATGTGTTCTGCACAATAAGCCAAAGTTTTGCACCTGTTGTTCATTGTGACCACTTTCCAAATCCTGATAGAAGGAGAGATGGTATTTTAAGGGAGCTACTAGTACTAGACTTCAGTAATGTTATTTGTATGGTTTTATAGTTAGTAGTTAATTTAAAATGTGCTATTATGGTGGCTGTATTTGCAAATGTTAGTGATAAAAATTCTTTACTTTCAGCTTTAGTAGATAGATCAGTGGAAAAACGACAGGAAAGCAGGAGCAGAGAGAGAAGGGGGAAGACATGAGGCAAAGGACCGCGGGTCAGACTAAAACCTGGGCCGGCCCTTCTCGGCCATATGACATGTGGGCGTCTGCACAACGCGCTGAGCTAAACTGGTGCCCAATAAAAATAAAAATACACTGGTGGTACTTATGAATAAATTCTTCCACTTCTGTTTTTATAGACAGTGTTAGACCAGATAGGAAAATGATAAATCTACTTTTTTCTTTTAATGTATTTTATTTTGGTTGTGTGAAGCAAATAAATACCTTAAGTATGCATTTTCATTTTTGAAAATTTATATACAACATGTCAACTGTATACTAGTATTATGTACTATGCCAACTTTTCTATACATGTATTTTGAATTAAAGTGAATGTCATTGAGAATTTACCAAATATATTAGAATTTGTATGTTTTATTAAAGATTTTATCTCATTTTCATATTGTAAAAAACTGCAAATTTAATGTTTAGTAGCTAAATAAATTCCTTTTTTTAAAAGAAGTTGAAAGATGTGCTCCTTCCGTTCACCAGCATAGTCCAAATCAGGCTTTCAGAATGTGGAAATGCTGAATTTCATTTAATTTCATTCAATTAAAAACATAGTAGCTTGCAGATCTGAAACCTGAAACCAAAACTGAAATGTCTTGAACCTGGGTTCTTTCTCAAGGCCAAGGGTGAGAAACTTGACTGGCTTTAAAAAGATGTCCAGCGGTACAGGGGCAAAATAACCCCTCAGCACTCTTGTGCATGATCTCAAAAATATTTTTCATGAGTTCATGACCTGCAGTCAATTGTTTTAAGTATAACTGAATATTAATCTGTAATGGTGGCTATATAGTGCCAATACATTCCATTTACATTAGCATCAAAATGAGGAGAAACAGCACATGCTAAAGCATGTTATTTGTTATTATTAGTTATTACATGTTATTAACACTGAATGTGCAGTGGTCCTTGTTTGTTTGTTTTCAGGCTTTTTACAGTGAAAACGCCTGGCTTGAGGGTTCCCAGCAAGATTTCCATAACAGGTTGCCTCTCAACAAGCTCCTGCCTTTTACCATTACCATTATATATACACATAATTATTTTTTGCTATTATTTTTCTTTAAAAAAAAAACACAATCAGAATATAGAATAAAAAAACATCCAGTTCATTAGTTTTACAGATTAAGCCGAACTGGTGTTTTGATCTTACGCTCTGACCTCCTCAATACAGGCACGATGAAAAATCTCAGATGCTGAGATAATGACCAACAGCATTCTGAGGAATCTATACCTGCCAAAAGGTGTATTGAAAATGCAGTATTATCAACTTTTCTCATCCAGCTTTATTTGCCAGAAACCCTGTGCTGCATCTAGCTTTGAGAATAATTTGGCTCCTCCCATTTCACTCCTCATGCTTTGGTATCTCGTAGTGCTCACGTTGTATGTTTTGGTTTTAATCTCCAAGGTCCGTGCATATTCTCAGTTCATTTCATAAAATAATCAAACCTTTTAACTTTGTGCAATAAAATACAACACAAAATTAACATTGTGAAAAATCAAAATATAGGCATGTGTTTTTAAGCTTATGAGCATTTTTCCCCATAATCTTAACAGGACAACCACCAAAATTCACACGATTGTTTAAAAATAATAAATTGCATGAATATAGGAAATCTTCTTCTCAGTGGTTGAGCCTTGTCCTCTTTTTTTATAGATCAAGGCCAGAGTAACCCAAGCTTAAAGTGTTCATTAACGTATTTGCCACATAGATATAAAATAAGCTCAGAGATTAAGCAGGTGCTAACCACTGGGTGCTTAGTTCATGTAAAAATGCAGTTTGTTGTTGTTTTGGTTTATATGCTGAAATTGTTTTATGGGTGTATGTTTGTGTGTTGTATATGAGTGTAGACTTGTATAGAGTTAAACATGTATGGATCAATCAATGTTGAGTTCTGAATATTGATTTGTAAGTAATGAAATTTGAAATAAGGGGGTGGGAACAGGAAAAGTGTAATCCTACTCCTTTAAAAGAACACACATTGTATAGACATAGAGATATAAATGAAAACTTGATTTTTTTTTTTTAAATGTTTTGTATTGTTTGTTTGTTTTTCTTATTTTGTCTTGTTATTTCAGTTATACTGGCATGTTCAAAATAAAATTCTATATCTATCAAGTACAACCACTGCAAACATATGCTCTATAGGATATGATGGTGGACATTAAACATCACATATTTAAAATGAGCTTAGTCTTAAACATATGCAGAAATGATTTTAATCCATTTAACACTCATGTGAGACATTTTACTGCTGATTAATTAGTTTTACTTTTGATACTTTATGCACAATTTTCCAATAATAGCTTAATGTGTACTGAGATGTTTTCATAATATGTTTTTGTCTGTGTGTATTTTAAGGGGGCAATTGCCTCTGCTAGTGTTTCTGTAAAAGTCACCACACACCACTGGTTTGCTTATATTTTGTTTTTTCAGTTATCCTGCCTCCCCTGTGTCTTGTTGTCAAGTCTCTATCTCCGTATTTGGTTATTTTCTGTTTTATTTTGATAGTTCTTTGACTCTTCTATGGCTCCATTGTGTATTATGTTTAGTTTTCCTTCTCTTGCCTCCTTATTCTGATTTAGTGTTAGGTACTTTTAGCTTCCCAGGTGTGTTTCATTCCACATTAGCTCGCAGTGTGTCTGCGTGCACTTAAACCCTCAGTTTATCTTTGTTCCTTACGCTTTGTTTCCTGCCTGTGAGTTTTTCCTCATTTTATAGACTTTATTTTCTGCCACTTGTTGGACGCTTCTTCATCAGAATAAAGGTTTATTTTTTGTTCAGTTACTCCATCATCTTAGTCTGCATTTTGGATCCACCAAACATGACCCCGGTATGTGTTTTTGCTCAGACACCATGAAGTTTGACCAATGTTGTCAATGTTGGTTATGTGTGCATGTGACTATATGCCATGCAATCACATGTCTTAGAGTATTTAAAAGTAGAATGGGAGGCAGAGCCTTCAGTTTTCAGGCCCCTCTTCTGTGGAACCAGCTCCCAGTTTGGATTCGGGAGACAGACACTATCTCTACTTTCAAGATTAGACTTAAAACTTTCCTTTTTGCTAGTTAGGGCTGGACCAGGTGACCCTGGATCCTCCCTTAGTTATGCTGCAATAGACGTAGGCTGCCGGGGATTTCCATGACGCATTGAGTTTTTCCTTTCCAGTCACCTTTCTCACTCACTATGTATTAACAGACCTCTCTGCATTGAATCATACTTGTTATTAACCTCTGTCTCTCTTCCACAGCATGTCTTTATCCTGTTTTCTTTCTCTCACCCCAACTGGTCGCAGCAGATGGCCCCGCCCCTCCCTGAGCCTGGTTCTGACGGAGGTTTCTTCCTGTTAAAAGGGAGTTTTTCCTTCCCACTGTCACCAAAGTGCTTGCTCATAGGGGGTCATATGATTGTTGGGTTTTTCTCTGTATCTATGAAACGCCTTGAGGCGACTTTTGTTGTGATTTGGTGCAAGTAAAATTGAATTGAATATGTGGTAGATGTTTTTCATTCCATTGCATATTTTGTTGATGGGATTCTAACATTTGTAAAGTTGTAGTCACACGGAATGTCTCTTAACAGCTAGTTATTTGCATTTAACATGATGGCACATTGTGTCATGTACGACTGAATATGCATAATAAGACTTTAAATAACTAATTGTTTTTTTCACACCTTTTTTGTACAGTTACACTCACACCTCATTGCATTTGATTTTTTAATTGAAATTAATTTAACTAAAAACAGGATCAACCAACAAAGAAAAAATAGATACAATTTACAGAAAGCATTATTATCATTATTAATATCATTAATGAAGGACGCATTTGAATCAGAATCGTGTTTATTGGCCAAGTATATGTGCAGACACATACAGGGAATTTGGTTCCGGTAGATGGTGGCTCTCAAGCACAGCAATGTAAAACACACACACACACACACGTGTCTATATACACACATTACACATACATACACATACATACACAAAGCTGTGTAAACCAACTATAAATAACGAATCTAAACTTATATACATAAAATACAGAAATGAATGAGGTGGAATGAATACTACAGAATGTACATAAGGTGCAGCTGCAGTCTGGCAGTGGGAGCAGTGTGACAGGTCAACTGTTAAGAAGGGAGATGGCGAGGGGAAAGAAACTGTTCCTATGTCAGGCGGTCCTGGTCTGCAGGCTTCTGTACCGTCTGCCAGAGGGCAGCAGATCAAAAAGTCTGTGTCCAGGGTGTGAGGGGTCTGTGATGATTTTCCCTGCCCGTTTCCGGGTTCTTGAGAGGTGCAGGTCCTGGATGGAGGGCAGGGGGGGGCGCTGATGATCCTTTCTGCTGCCCGTACAGTCCGCTGCAGTCTGCTCCTGTCCTGTTTAGTGGCTGCTCCATACCAGACTGTGATGGAGGAGCACAGGACAGACTCAATTACCACAGTGTAGAACTGGATCAGCAGCTCCTGTGGAAGACTGTACTTCCCCAGTTGTCTCAGGAAGTACATCCTCTGCTGGGTCTTTTTGAGGATGGAGTTGATGTTGGTCTCCCACTTCAGGTCCTGGGAGATGGTTGTACCCAGGAACTTGAAGGTCTTCACAGTCGACACAGGGCTGTCTGATATGGTGAGGGGGAGCAGAGTTGAGGGATGTCTCCTGAAGTCCACTGTCATCTCTACAGTCTTAAGAGTGTTCAGCTCCAGATTGTGCTGACTGCACCAGAGTACCAGCCGCTCAACTTCCTGCCGGTATGCAGACTCATCACCATCTTGAATGAGGCCAATGACAGTGGTGTCATCTGCAAACTTTAGGAGTTTAACAGCCGAGTTCTTGGAGGTGCAGTCATTAGTGTAGAGGGAGAACAGTAGTGGTGAGAGGACACATCCTTGAGGGGCACTAGTACTGAGGGACCGAGTTTCAGAGGTGATCTCCCCCAGCCTCACTTGCTGCTTCCTGTCTGTCAGGAAGCTGGTGATCCACTGACAGACAGCTGGTGACACGCTGAGCTGGGAGAGTTTGGAAGAGAGAAGTTCAGGTTGAAGGACGCATTTCAAGCAGCCTTTGAATTGGGACAGCCTTCGTTGCATCGCTGTGACTTAATCGGCCTTAAAATGTGGCCTTTAAGGCTGCAGACCCTGAATTGGGATACAGCCGATGTACGATTGAACTGGCCTTGTTCACTGTGGTAATATGGTAATATGAAACTGAAATGTATGGATACATTTGCACATATGCATACCCCTCTTTGCCCTTTCAAACAAATTTGTGCCATCAATCATTTGTACTGACATTTCATTTGAGCAATTGAAATGTACTTGAATGGTTAAATGCAATTCAATTTCATTATGTCAAATTTGTGAGGTATGGTAATATGGTAAGGTAGAGACAATTAACACAATTAGTACAATTAACAAAAATAAAAAGATTAGAATGCTCTAACTAACCATTAACAGCTCCATGTACATGTCCCAGCATGGGAAATTAGAGTACAACACAGATTTTTGTTATAAGTCAACAGTCTATGTACTCCTGAAATGACAACTGTTAATTCAAACAACACACATACACATGAAACACACATGCTTCATTTAGGCATTTTGTATGTGATGCCAGACATTATGTACTTTGCTGGTTAAGAACCATGAAATGTCTCTCAGAATAAACAATGTTTCAATCAAATTTCACAGGTGGCCAGTACCACCACTTTTTTTTCATATATTTCTATGATTTTTTTTAAGTTGTTTTTGTGATGTTTATGCATAAATCTTTCACGTGACCCAGGAGAGAGGAAGGAAGTTTTCAGTGTTTTTAAAAGCTTTGAAATTTGTGACACATGAAATAGTCCTTGTTTAATAAATTGAGAATTACTTGTGCTTATTACAGTCATTGGAGAGAAGCTGCCTTCATAATCTGGAGTCTTGGGAGGACATATTCTGAACTCAGAGTGGAGGTAAACAGCTACTAGGTACAAGACAGAAATAAATAATACAAAATAATGTTTTGTAAGAACATCTAACTATAAATATTATTAATATATACATACAGGATAATAATACAGCATTACTATTATTTTACCCACAGCTCCATGCCGTTAAGTGAAGACAGCATTGTTTAATATCAAGAGGGAGTTAGTCTCTCCACATTTAGAGACTAAATGTGTTTTCAAGACTTGAAAACACATAAAAATCAGCAAAACTGATAGATTTTGCATGACAAACAGCCTCGTAGCTGATGCATACATGAGACACAGAATTTGACAAATGGGAGTGAGAATTCAGAAAAGCAATGTACACCTGGGTAACAAATGCAGAAACAAGAATTTCCAATTTTGGAACAGTTGCAATAAAACAAGAAACTTCAGACATGAGAGAATTTCTCACATCTTTGAAAAGTGAAGCCTCCACAGTGCTGTCTACACGGGGTACAAAGCTTCTAGAAAATCTGACACAGTATTTTATTTTATTTCGTAATATTCTCTTCTTCTTCTTCTTCTTCTTTGACGTAGGCTGCCGGGAATTCCCATGATGCAAGGGCGTATGTCTGACAGCGTAGATTTGGCATGGACGGAAGGGACACGTCCCCACCAATATCCAGCTATTATAGAATTGTCCCCACCAATAATTTGATCTCTTCGAGTAAAGAAAAACAAACCCGATAGAAAGAAAAAAAACATCTGTCAGCGTCTTATTCACCCAGCGGTGCAGAAAGAGTTAAATTACGTTCTCTACTGGAGTCCTACCTCATGTGACAAATATGGCCAATGTGATTGGCTGAGCCTTTCAGGGAGCTCTGTTTAGTTTTAGCAGCGGCAAGCCTGCGCTGCGAGGAGGAGAGGAGGATGGCAGCAACAAGGAAGAACCTGGATATAATTTTTCAAAGAAACCTGTCAGTCACTTAAAGCCAAGTCCACTCATAAAATGTGTCCGTCACAATAACGTTACAGGCTATGCTAGGCTTTGGCCCACATCAGTCTAAAACTGTATGTAACCATGAATAACGTGTTTTGTAAACTAACTGCACAACATGCAGCACTATTAGTTCTCTCGGTCTCAGAGCAGCATTTCTAATTTTGATTGAAACTGTCAGAGAAAACGGCAGCTTTGAGCAAGCCAGGATATTAGTTTACAGAGGCTGTTAGAATTATATGTCTAACGTTAAATGTTGGTGACACAATAATTTCATCCTAATGGTACTGACATATTCATAGGGTTACTTTTTGAGACAAAATATCATGAGGTAGTCATGATTTTGCAAATATTCCAACCAACAATGGTGATACAAGATCACAGGTGAAATTGGATGATGACTTGTTGGTTCATGACTGTATTTGAAGCACATGTGTGACTGCATGTATGTGGAATGTCTCACTGTTATTTATCAGGTGACCAAATCTACGCCCTTGCCATGATGCATTGAGTTTTTCCTTTCAGTCACCTTTCTCACTCAGTATGTGTTAATAGACCTCTCTGCATTGAATCATACTTGTTATTAACCTCTGTCTCTCTTCCACAGCATGTCTTTTATCCTGTCTTCCTTCTCTCACCCCAACTGGTCACAGCAGATGGCCCCGTCCCTTCCTGAGCCTGGTTCTGCCGGAGGTTTCTTCCTGTTAAAAGGGAGTTTTTCCTTCCCACTGTCGCCAAAGTGCTTGCTCATAGGGGGTCATATGATTGTTGTGTTTTTCTCTGTACCTATGAAGCGACTTGAGGCGACTTTTGTTGTGATTTGGCGCTATATAAATAAAATTGAATTGAATTAAATGTCTTGTGTCTTGAATTTTATGGCTTGATGTTTATGTCATAATTCTAAATACCTGTGTGATCAATGAGTGATCAAAAGGTAGTTTCTGCTTCTTCTCTTTACCAAGCTGACCTTATGAATGAAAAGCACCATAGACACCATATTCTGTGCACGTGTCATCTATCATATGTTGTTGTATGAGCTATCTTTTGCACACAATGTTCTAACTGTATTCTGTGGCCATGGCAGATCACTTGTCATGATAAATATTCTAGGTTTACACCCCGTCTTTCTCAGAAAAACATGTAGACTGTGGTAATGTTCTTTGTATGGACCTTTTCAAAGGTAACAAAACTAATAAAGACTACCTGGTTGTTTGCACTTTAATTTATTCCAGATTTCTACTGAAAGTACTTAAATAGTGCTACACCTCTAAGTATAAATGAGCAGTTACACAACTGTACGTTTTCTTTAAAAAAAAAATACACCTCAGTGTATTTGTCTAACATTCAGACACACTCAAACTTACTACTTAATACTGGGAGCAGTATCTTGCTGAAGAATATGTTGCTTGTAGCCTTGAACAGCCAGGGATCAAACCACTAACCTCCCGATTAATAGAACACTTGCTACCTGCTCTAGCTACACTAAAGCCAACCTAAGGATACGCCTGTGCATCCTTGATTACAGTTCCTTCTGAAGTCCTGATGCATTTTAGAAATCGGAGCATCGTTCAACATGAAACACTAAGACAGATTTTTTTCCTTTTACCACCATACCTAGTGATTTTTTTTCTACAATACTGAGCATAACTAAACCAAATCTATGTCAATCTGAAATCTGTTCCCGTCATTTTCTTTGATAATATGAGATATCTTTGTTGTTTTATCAAAATGTACTTTCGTATGTTGTGATTAAACCGAGAGACCTGATAGCTCCCCCACCCCAAAAAACATTCAAGAGTAAAACCAAATTAATGTAACAACACAAACAATCTCCCAGCAGTCTGTCCAACAACAGCAAGTACAGACTTCATTGCACGGCTTAAACCAGACGACCCGGAAGAGAGGAGGAGAGGAGTAACAGCGTCGAGAAGCAGGAAGGAAATGCTGATATGACGCGTTTGAATTCCTCACCTTTGGCGCGGTAAGTTATTTCTCTTACCGTTTTCTTCTGACGGCATTGCAAAATAATCTTTATGTTCGCGTAAAAACAGCACACATTGTAGACCTACTTTTTTTTCTTAACATCACAGGATTTCAAGCTTACTTGAGACCAGGATAAGTCTGAATTCTTCAAAGTGTACGTGTTGCGCCGAAGTTTTACCGCCTTCAGTGTTCTCAGCCTGTATTTCCCGTTGCGCATCCTCCTGAGATTTAAAGTAAGGATTCTTATTCAGTTATAGTAATCCGAATGTTTTAGCAAAATATGATAATTTCTCTGTGTTTTCTATGTGTAATACGTTTACTTATATTGGTAAACAGGCTGTAGTGAACAGGATTTAAAGAAATGACCTTTTTACAAGTATCTATAACTCTTTTTTTTAGTAGCTACATTATAATCAATTCATTCCGTTTTGACGTAAAATCTGATAATACTGAAGTTAGCAGTAATAGTCGGCTGTCCAGTAATGTGTGTCTGTGATCGTCATAGCTGAGGCTCCCTGTAATAATATTTGACTGCGTTGGTATTTTTGTTTTGTTTGTTCTTCCTTTTGAATCGTTCTTGAGGCCCCCTGCTTACCCACAACCCAAGTCAACAGGCCTACTCCCGTTTGTACTGTTTTCTACGATAATGATCACATACCAAATCACTTTGTTTAAATTTCTAAATTATTGAAATACTAATGTCATAAAAACCTTCAACAGGAAATGTGAAGGGGGAATAACGTCTCTAAATCCCAACAGTAAATTTCTCTAGTCTCATTCTGTAATGAGAGATCATGCCTTAAACAGCAGACACCCACACTGACACCAAAAGTAAAGTTTCTTACAGTCCTACAACAGTTAAACACTTAAAATCTGTCATTTAGCCTATGGATAACTGAAAGAGACCTTAATTATTGACTGAACTACCCATACATACTTCAGGCCCGTGTAAAGAGTGTGGCATTTGATAGTTTAGATGCAGTTT
This sequence comes from Copadichromis virginalis, assembly GCF_057382275.1. NCBI lineage: Eukaryota > Metazoa > Chordata > Actinopteri > Cichliformes > Cichlidae > Copadichromis > Copadichromis virginalis. The sequence continues at coordinate 46,173,399 of NC_140620.1, forward strand.
GTTTTAATGCAACTGTTTTGCACTGTAACAAGATGTTGTGCATCTTCTCTCCAGGTACTGTATGTCATAACACAAAAAACCATAGTCACAAAGGAATGGAGAGAAGACAAGGTCCTGTGTAAACGCTTTAAAACACAGTTAAAGGCTGCACGCACAAAACCTCCATTTGTAGTCTAAATAGAATCTTAGGCTTCGATAGACATTTATAAACAGCTATTAAAAAAACAAAATGAACATCCTTTAAACTACAGTTTTAATGATTTTAATGCCAGTGCTTTCTCTTTCACAGGTAATCTGATGCAAAAACATGGATATTATCACTAAAGTACAACTGAGAGTCTCCCCACCAACAGAAACACATCCTATAATCCAGTGCATAACTAACAATGACCTCAAAGAGCTCAGTAAATTACTGAAGGACAATAATGTTAATGGAGTTTACCATTGTAGCAAGTGTAGTGATTATATAACCCCACTGATCTCTGCTGTTGTAAATCACAACAGAGATATCTGTTCTTACCTTTTGCGTCAGGGTGCAGACCCAAATGTACCTTCTGAACTCCTATGGGCACCTTTGCATTATGTCTCACTGTCCGAAGCACCTCTTTATTTTGTAGATCTATTGCTTGAGGCAAAAGCTAGCCTAGATGGATGGAGTCCTACTCCTCTGCAACAACAGATATTCACACCAATGCAAATTGCAGCCATTAAAGACAGGGAGGATATCATGAAAAGGCTCATCTCTGCTGGTGCTCTGGTGACACTGCCATCCAAAAAAGATGCTCAATGGCTTATGGAAAGTAAAAAAATATCTCAGATGATTAATCACTTTGCATCAAATGGAGATAGAGTGTGTTCCCAAATTAGACATTTTTTGGATATGGAAATTGCTATTTGTGAAAAAACATCTGATGAAGTTTTTAAAATGTTCAACAGTCACATGTTGTTAGAGCATCCTAGGTCTCATCTGACCATGATTGAAATCCTTTTTACTCTTACTGGGAGATGGAAAGATAAATACTGCCAGGCTTGCATTAAATGGCTAAAGAAAACTGGAAATGTGAATACTTACATTGAAGGTGCAGCCAGTCGCTTTCCAAACATCCCCAAGACACATGTAGAGGTGGCAGTTGAAAGTTTGAGTGCAGTTTTCTGCACAATGGAAAACATATCAAATGAGCATGCAGTAGCTGTAGTTCCACAACTACTGAAACTGCTTTGCTTAAAAGAGAGACCTGACATCTGTGAATCAGTGCTACAAACATTGTATGTGATAACACAGAAAACAAAAGGCACAAAGGACTGGCACGTCAACTTTTTAGAGAACTTATGCAGAACAGTTGCCCCTTTTGTAAATGAGCAACACTCCACTAAGATCAGGATTTACACGTACGCTATATTCGCAAACCTGGTGTCAGTTGAACAGACAGCAAATATTTTAAAATCAGTGGGCATAACTTCAGTGCCCGAGGACATACTGACATCTGTAGAAATGGAAATAAATGAAAAACTGAAAGAGGTGCTGAGGAGTCTGAAAAAGTATTTCAGCAGGTCAAGCTCAGAATGTGAGGGAAATGCAGTCTCAACTTTAGTCAGGAAGAAGAAAAAGAAGAAGAAAAAGAAGGAAAAGGCCCAAAAGCAAGAAGACCCAAATGATGAAGTTTCCACTGCAGCAACTGAACCAACAACAGAAGTTTCTGCTATGGAATCAACTTCAAATTTAAAGCCTTTTGACTACAGCACCAATAAAAATGCAGAAAAACAAAAATGGCTTCCAATCAGCAACAGGTGGAAGGACAAACTGGAGAAACTTGCTGGCACAGATGACAGTAAAATATCCAGAATCAGAAGCATTATTTATGTGAATGATGCAGAATTCAGAATAGCGAAGGGAAGTGATGGTACTGAAGTCTTCTTGGGGCTGAGAGAGGACGGCACAGAAGTTGCCATTAAGAGAATGTCTAAAAGCAACTATGACGTGCTGAAGAACGAAGAAGGAATCCTACGACTTCCTGAACTCGATCATCCTTATATCGTACGATATGTTGATGCTGCAGAGGACGAGAACTTTGGATATCTTTGTCTGCAACTTTGTGAATACACCTTGGAAGAACATATCAAGAATGATGACCATGACCCACAGATGTTAAAGAAACTTGTCAGACAAATTCTTGAAAGTCTAAAGGTGCTTCACTGTGGAAATCCTAAAATTCTTCACCGAGATCTCAAACCCCAGAACGTTTTGATTGGTAAGACATGTTTGAAATTCAGAGAAAAACAAAACAAAACAGATGTCATGAATTAATGATTTATTTTCATGAGTTTTGTACTTTATGCCTCCTGCAGATGTTACTGGGAGGGCAAGATTAGCCGATTTTGGCATAAGCAGACGCTTACTCAAAGGCCAAACAACTTTACGTACATGCAGTGCAGGAACCAGATGCTGGATGGCCCGAGAGACTTTAGCAGAAGAAGCGGAAGAATCTGTCATATCATACAAGTCAAGCACTGACATCCAGGTAATACAGGTCCATTAAACTTGATTAACTGAAAGATGCCTTGGTAAAAATACCTAAACTGATGTGTTATTATTAAGGTGGCAGGCATGCTGATTTATTATATCCTCTCTGGAGGCAACCATCCATTTGGCAAATCCTTTAGATGTGAGTCAAACATTTATGATGGAAAGTACAGTTTGGATTATGTTCAAGATGTGGTGGCAAAGGATCTCATCGAGTGGATGATCAACAAAGAGCCAAAGGACAGACCCAAAGTAAAAGAATGCTTAAACCATCCCTTCTTCTGGACTCCGAAAGAGTAAGGAAGTCATGCTGTAACAGAATCTGCGATTTCTAGTTTAACTTTAGTAAAGCAAGAATAGATTTGCTAATGAGAGCCTAAACTGTGAAGGATTTTCAATCATTTTCCCACACATGGTGGAAAGTTTTCAGTCTGTTACTTGGCTTAATCCATATGTTGGGAAAATGAGGTCAAACCGTCTTGTACTCAGACAGGCACGTTAACATTGGCAGCAAATACTAAATTTGTTTCATACATTTCTGTTCTTGTCTTTTTAAGCATGACTCTTTTTTGCTGCTCCTGTTATTATTCAAGATTTTCCTCTTAGTTTTATGTTGTTACTTATAAAGCGTAATTTAAGCTTTATTTCCAGGCAGTTTGAATATTTGAGAGAGACCGGCAACAGGGAGGAGGTGGCAAACTGTCGAAATGCCGATGAAAAGCTGATTGGTTCACTAGAAGCATGTGCTAATGGATCCTTCAAACTGTGGAAAAATAAGGTGACTTACAGATGAGAGGTCAAACTTATGTATTCCTAAAGTCCAGTTCATGACCACCATGTTTTGTTGTTGCAGTTTCCTGAAGAGCTGGTTCAGAAGATGGATGGCAGAAAGCCGTACCCTGAAACCACGCTGGGATTACTGCGCTTTATACGCAATTTCCATGAGCATAAGTAAGTTAAACTAAATGAAAAACATTATTTCATGAACACATATTCATATGTGTATATATATATGAATTTCTTGTAACTATATGAACATATCACAAATATTTCTGATACTATGACAGATTTGGAAGCTTACTTCTCTGTTACTACTCATTAATAAAACTTTCCTTGTTCACAGTCGTGAGGACGCTCCTCACATTGACGTATTGGTGTTATTTCCTGATCTCTTTGGGTGTGTTTACAAGTTTACCAAGGATAAAGGCTGGAATTTAGAAGGAAAGAAGGAAATGTTTCAAAAAGAAGAAACAAAGGACATTTGTACCGCCTTTACAATAATGTCTACAAGTACGGACGACCCTCTGAGTTTCCCAGTACAGGAGTCTCAATAGTGACTTTAAACAAAGTTGAATTCAGTAAGGACGAAGGCTGTCATAAAGGCCTGTACAGTGTGACAACCATTCAGAGAAAATGTATATAAGCAAATACTAGAAGTACAGATGTTAATGAAAGCTTTGAAGGATGCTTTATTTTGTTCAAACATATGTGTATATATAAGAACACCACAGAAACCAAACTAGCAAAATTTGTTCTGCACAATAAGCCAAAGTTTTGCACCTGTTGTTCATTGTGACCACTTTCCAAATCCTGATAGAAGGAGAGATGGTATTTTAAGGGAGCTACTAGTACTAGATGTCAGTAATGTTATTTGTATGGTTTTATATTTAGTAGTTAATTTAAAATGTGCTATTATGGTGGCTGTATTTGCAAATGTTAGTGATAAAAATTCTTTGTTACTTTCAGCTTTAGTAGATAGATCAGTGGAAAAACGACAGGAAAGCAGGGGCAGAGAGAGAAGGGGGAAGACATGAGGCAAAGGACCGCGGGTCAGACTAAAACCTGGGCCGGCCCTTCTCGGCCATATGACATGTGGGCGTCTGCACAACGCGCTGAGCTAAACTGGCGCCCAATAAAAATAAAAATACACTGGCGATACTTAAGAATAAATTCTTCCACTTCTGTTTTTATAGACAGTGTTATTCCAGATAGGAAAATGATAAACCTACTTTTTCCTTTTTTAATGTATTTTATTTTGGTTGTGTGAAGCAAATACATAGCTTAAGTATGCATTTTCATTTTTGAAAATTTATATATAACATGTCAACTGTATACTAGTACTATGCACTATGCCAACTTTTCTATTCATGTATTTTGAATTAAAGTGAATGTCATTGAGAATTTACCAAATATATTAGAATTTGTATGTTTTATTAAAGATTTTATCTCATGTTCATATTGTAAAAAAACTGCAAATTTAATGTTTAGTAGCTAAATAAATTCCTTTTTTTTTTTTTAAAAAAAGTTGAAAGATGTGCTTCTTCCGTTCGCCAGCATAGTTGAAATCAGGCTTCAGAATGTGGAAATGCTGAATTTCATTTAATTACATTCAATTAAAAACATAGTAGCTTGCAGATCTGAAACCAAAACTGAAATGTCTTGAACCTGGGTGCTTTCTCAAGGCCAAGGGTGAGAAACTTGACTGGCTTTAAAAATATGTCCAGTTGTACAGGGGCAAAATAACCCCTCAGCACTCTTGTGCATGATCTCAAAAATATTTTTCATGAGTTCATGACCTGCAGTCAATTGTTTTAAGTATAACTGAATACTAATCTGTAATGGTGGCTATATAGTGCCAATACATTCCATTTACAGCACATGCTTTACTATGTTATTAACACTGAATGAGCAGTGGCCCTTGTTTGTTTGTTTGTTTGTTTCAGGCTTTTTAGAGTGAAAACGCCTGGCCTGATGGTTCCCAGCAAGGTTTTCTATAACAGGTCGCCTCTCAACAAGCTCCTGCCTTTATAAGCTGATATCTGGTGTTTGCGAGGGGTATCTGATTGGTATAAAGTTGGTTAAAAGGGGGGCAGGGCTAAACACCTTAATCAGTCTGTATTAAATTTACTATATAAACTGCCTAGGGTCCCTGGATTAGCAACAGCTTCTGGAAATGATGTATAATTTCACACAATGTGTATAATTTCTTGCAAATTATACACATTACCAAATGATCACTATAGACCTTATAGTCAAAGGAGCTTGCAAAGAAAAGCGTCTGGACTTCTTTAAGTTGCTTGAAGACGTTTCACCTCTCATCCGAGAAGCTTCTTCAGTTCTAAGGTCAAATGGTGGGGAGCCCAGATTTAAACCTAGTGGGAGTATCCCTCCCCAAAGTATATTAATAAGACTGATTTATCTAATTATTAAGTTTCTAAAGAAACCTGATGTTACTGGAACCCCCTATAGACCTTATAGTGCCCAGGCCATCACTGTTTACAAACTTTACAGGGTCTATAGACATAAAGAAAACGGTGCATTTTCCCCATATAATTTGTATTATTTAAGCGTTTTGCTCGTTTCTCTCCAAAAAGTGCTGAAACGGATTTTTTTAGTGGAAGACTTTCTGCTTTTATTATGAAGGAACCCATTTCCGCTTTATTGTCAGCTTCACTGATTCCCCACTATTTATCTCAAATCTCTTATATATATAACTCGAATCGTTCTTATAAAATCGTTTAGAACTTCATTGTATAAAATTGTCCAAAACTGAATTTCTTCAAATATAATATTATTTTCACATACGTACCGGAAGTCGTTTCCATGTTTTGTCTTTCTGCGTAACTTGACAGCGGAGGCTAAGAAAGTGACGTTGCAGGATAAACAAACGGATGAGGAGAGGGGGGCTGGTGTGTCGTGACATTTTTGCAAAATATTACGAATAATGCAGTCTTCCAAGAGGAGTGAGAGTGACTGGCAGGGGCTCGTCAGCGAGGTGAGTGAGTGGGAGAGACCGTAAACAGCTGCAGACACTGACCGGTTTTATAGATGTTTCCCGGTGTCCATATGGAAACGAGCCTCGGTCTCTTAGCTTTCATACACCTGGACGTTCATTAATACACGCACGAGCTCAACGTTTTTTGACACCGGTGGGCTCTTCATTGATGGCTTCTGCTAGCTATTCCGTTAAGCTGATAGCATACGACTGTGTTGGTGCAAATACACCAACCCACCCCTATATGATGATGCTACTGTGTACTGATAGGGTAGACCCACCTGTGGGCTCGCGTTTAACCTGTTAAGAGTATTACCGAGTAAGCTATTTGTATATATATGAAGGTAAGCGTGTGTATATTTTGGCGCTAATGCAGTAATTTAAGCTTGTAGGCTAATTTAATTAGCACTATATGCCGCAAATATCGAATAACCTGCACCTTTATAACATTTGACAGACCATAGAAATAAGAAAATAATTAGCATTTAACGCAGTAATGAAAAAAAAATGTTTGTTTGTTTTGATTTATTTTACTGTAACTGAAAGACATGGCAAGCACTGAACTTAACAAAACTACTACAGCACACCGTGCTGCATGATAGGAGCTGCTATTTGGTTATAAGCTGGTCTGACTGCTATCGGTCTCCACTGTTCATTATTGTGGGCCTTATCTGTACGTCAAACACTTCACTCCAGTGTGTTTTTCCACCTGTGGGAAACAGGTTAGGGTTGGTTTTGTTTGCACAATTAATGTAACCGTTCCCATCACAGAATAAGATAAACATAAAGATACATGATAAAACCAAGAACAAGCTTGATACAGATGTTACATGTCCAGCTGTGGTCCCTGAAATAAACATTACTGCCAATTCAGTCAACAGTAATATATCTCATAGCACCATGGCTCTCGTGCATTGTTTGCTTAAGTTCTTGGTGTGTAAGCGGAAGTTGGAGAGTAAGAAGGAAGCCCTCCTCATCCTGTCCAAAGAGCTGGACACCTGTCAGCAGGAAAGAGACCAGTACAAGCTGATGGCCAACCAGCTGAGAGAACGCCACCAGGGACTCAAGAAGAAGTACAGGGAACTCATTGTGAGTGGTTCAGCCTTCAAGGTGGTACTTTTTTGTGACCACCCTTTAGCATGAAGTATTTTACAGCCATGAGCAAAATGAATCGACAGTCCGCTCCAAGATGTTGAAATTCATTTTCACACTTGTGGTATTTTTTGTCATGGACAGGATCATTACTTTGCTTAATATTGCAGATCCTGATCTGATTTTGTCTTTATGTATTTTCTAGATTTCTTGAAGGAATATCCATTTTTTTGTGTAATTCTGATAGAGTTTCTCTATTCAAGCCCACCCCAAAAAAAGAAAATATTTTAAATTTTTTGGCAGCAGCTAAATGTAGATATTCAGTTTTCCATTTACACGCTGCTCCAGTTTATAGTATTTGCTGTATTATTGCATCTGATGATAGAAGTCTTTTTTTCATGTTTCAGGATGGTGACCCCTCTTTGCCACCTGAAAAACGCAATCAAGTAAGTTTTAATTTTATTAATACATATGCTAATAGGTACAGTTAAATGAGGTAATGTCTATTAAAAATGTGTGTAATTCATAAACAGTTAATCCAATGCTTATGTTAAATTCACAGCTTGGTTGTTTATTTGAAATTCTTCGTGCTGGCATACAGAGGCCATTTCTTTTGTGCTGCAGGATAAATATCAGGGTGTAGGTTAATCAGACTCCTCTCTCTCTCCTTATTGAATGCACTTAAGTAGGTGAGAATCCCAGACTATTGTTGTTCTAGGGTGGGTGTGTCTTCTACAAGTCCTGAGGCCTGCACTATGAAGCAGGATTTTGTCTTTTCCAGGTAACTCCCTGGTTAAACCTGACTTTTCTGTACTGCAAAGGTGGCTCACTCCTTATCAGTGTACATCGCCATGGTAACATATGCTGTGAACCTAACCTGCTATGGAACAGGATGTTTCCCAGATTAGAGATCAGCAGGCATAAAATCCTCATCTACTGACTGCTCAGTTTTCTGGAAAATAGTGGCACGATCCATGGGACCTCTGTGCACGGGACAGAAGGACAGAATAGGAGCATCTAAAGTTTTTTTTTAATGGCATCTGAAGTCTTTGTCTTTCCTTGATCAACATCAGTGATAAATCTGGATTCTTAGATGCAACTTTGTTCCATGATTTGTTTTCTGTTAGCTTCACTTCCACCACTAGATCTATAGCTGAGAAAATAAAAAGTGAAACTGCTCTCTAAACTTAATGATAGAGTCGTGATATTGACAAGTTTGTTAATATAGAGAGTTTGCATCTTCAAATAGCCTAAACCTTATTAATATTGTAAGCCTTTTCCTGTCTTACTGCCCAAAGCTCTGAAAGTGCTCACACATTCATTCAACACTAAACTGCTGTACAGTGCTTTTCCTGCCATGCTGCTGTGTTACAGTGGGGCAAAAAAGTATTTAGTCAGCCACCGATTGTACAAGTTCCCCCACTTAAAATGATGACAGAGGTCAGTAATTTGCACCAGAGGTACACTTCAACTGTGAGAGACAGAATGTGAAAAAAAAATCCATGAATTCACATGGTAGGATTTGTAAAGAATTTATTCGTAAATCAGGGTGCAAAATAAGTATTTGGTCACCTCAAACAAGGAAAATCTCTGGCTCTCACAGACCTGTAACGTCTTCTGTAAGAAGCTTTTCTGTCTCCCACTCGTTACCTGTATGAATGGCACCTGTTTGAACTCATCATCTGTATAAAAGACACCTGTCCACAGCCTCAAACAGTCAGACTCCAAACTCCGCCATGGCCAAGACCAAAGAGCTTTCGAAGGACACCAGGAAAAGTATTGTAGACCTGCACCAGACTGGGAAGAGTGAATCTACAATAGGCAAGCAGCTTGGTGTGAAAAAATCAACTGTGGGAGCAATCATCAGAAAATGGAAGACATACAAGACCACTGATAATCTCCCTCGATCTGGGGCTCGACGCAAGATCTCATCCCGTGGGGTCAAAATGATCATGAGAACGGTGAGCAAAGATCCCAGAACCACACGGGGGGACCTGGTGAATGACCTGCAGAGAGCTGGGACCAAAGTAACAAAGGTCACCATCAGTAACACACTACAACGGCAGGGAATCAAATCCCGCAGTGCCAGACGTGTTCCGCTGCTGAAGCCAGTGCATGTCCAGGCCCGTCTGAAGTTTGCCAGAGAGCACATGGATGATACAGCAGAGGATTGGGAGAATGTCATGTGGTCAGATGAAACCAAAGTAGAACTTTTTGGTATAAACTCAACTCGTCGTGTTTGGAGGAAGAAGAATACTGAGTTGCATCCCAAGAACACCATACCTACTGTGAAGCATGGGGGTGGAAACATCATGCTATGGGGCTGTTTTTCTGCCAAGGGGACAGGACGACTGATCCGTGTTAAGGACAGAATGAATGGGGCCATGTATCGTGAGATTTTGAGCCAAAACCACCTTCCATCAGTGAGAACTTTGAAGATGAAACGAGGCTGGGTCTTCCAACATGACAATGATCCAAAACACACCGCCCGGGCAACAAAGGAGTGGCTCCGTAAGAAGCATTTGAAAGTCCTGGAGTGGCCTAGCCAGTCTCCAGACCTCAACCCCATAGAAAATCTGTGGCGGGAGTTGAAAGTCCGTGTTGCTCGGCGACAGCCCCAAAACATCACTGCTCTCGAGAAGATCTGCATGAAGGAATGGGCCAAAATACCAGCTACTGTGTGTGCAAACCTGGTAAAGACCTATAGTAAACGTTTGACCTCTGTTATTGCCAACAAAGGTTATGTTACAAAGTATTGAGTTGTATTTTTGTTATTGACCAAATACTTATTTTCCACCCTGATTTACAAATAAATTCTTTACAAATCCTACCATGTGGATTCATGGATTTTTTTTTTCACATTCTGTCTCTCACAGTTGAAGTGTACCTCTGGTGCAAATTACTGACCTCTGTCATCATTTTAAGTGGGGGAACTTGCACAATCGGTGGCTGACTAAATACTTTTTTGCCCCACTGTATCTGAGGCACTTGTGTTGGTTTTAGTCTGTATTATGTTTTTTAACCTCTTCATATTTTTCGTACAGTATAGTTTTATTTTCCTATGCAAGATGACCTACTCTGATGCCAGTAAACCCATCGATAATTGCTATTTCTAAATGTTGCCAATGCCAACCCTTTCATGTGAACGCGCAGGGGAAACCTTGGATTAACTTAGTGCCTTGATAGCCAGCTTTGTGTGACTGCTTATCCTGACTGCCAGTGTTAGGTTAAGTGAATCCAGATAACAGAAAGATGTTCTGCTGAACTTGCTTTGTAACATAGGGCCCTGCATGACTCTGTCTTATTGTGCTTTCAGGGACACCGTGACACTGAACAGTTGCTGGTTGAATAGCACTACAAAATACAATGAAATAGTAACAAAACACCAGTGAAATGAAAAATGAAAATACTAATGTGTACACTAGATGGCACTAAATAATTGTCTCTTTCATTAGAACAGGATTGTGGACTGGCTTTGTTTTTATCTCTGAAATTTTGTGGATGTTAAGATAGGCATTTTTTTTTTCTTGAGTTGAAGAAGGAAAATGTTTGATGCTGATTAAATGTGATTTCCTGGGGTATTTGAACCTTGTCTGGCCTGGCACAAGCTGTTGTGCATTCACTCTTCTCCTCCTCCTGCTCCGCAGGTGAACCTGGCTCAGCTGCTGAGGGACTCAAGGGAACGAACAAAACAGCTTGCCGAGGAGGTGAAGGAGCTCACTCAGAGGCTTGCAGAGGCCCAGGGGGATAACAAGGTGAAGTAACCAGGGGTACTCGCACAAACGTACATGGAGATTAACTATTTAAGAGAAGTAAAAAGTTGAACTTATCTTTTCTGCAGCTCCTGAGGATGACCATTACTCGACAGAGGCTGGGGGATGAAGAGGTCGGGGTGCGTCACTTCCCCGCCCATGAGCGTGAGGATCTGGTTTGCAAGCTAGAGAGAGCTGGGCTACAGGTGGATATATTTCTTACCTCAAAGCACTTTGATATGGTTGGCAATTAATCCTTCATTTTCAGGTCCATTTCTTCTTTTGTGGAATATTCATTAGGATGTTGCTACAGGATTAAGGAAAAGGAGGGAACTCCGTCCAGGGACATGTCATTTACAAATTTAATCCAAAAGAAAGAGTGTTTTTAAAAAAAAAAGTCTAAATCACTACCTAGGACGTTAATTATTGTTAAAGTCCTAAGATCGCTTTGTAACATATTAGCAGTTGCACAGTACTGTCAAATAATACAAATAAAAGCATTTTCTATGTGGGGTGGTGGAGCTTGGTTTGAGCTGTTTAACCAGATGCTTAAAGTCCTGTTTTCTGACATATAACTCCATCAGTAATTTCCATCCACTGTTCACTTTTCCTGTCATAGGGAGTGCTCCAGTGACACTGACGATTGATGGAATAGTGAAACATGTTTGTAGTTTCCACATTTAGCAGGAACTTTTTTGTTGCATATCTTACAAAGCCTTGTGCTTAGTTGGAGATTATTGAAGTAGCTCCCTTTTTAGGCACTAAATCGCTCCAACATATACTTGGTCTTATGTCATTTTTTTTTATCACATGAAACTTTATGCCGGTGTTTTTGCAGATGACATGATATGGCACAGCTCTAGTTATCCCTGTCACTTCACAACAATGATCTAGGTTTGAATCTTTTGTCCATTCAGGGTTTGAAAATGTGTGTGTCATTAGGTAAATGGATGTAGGATGAACAGGGTGAGTGTAAATGGCAATTGAGTCCAGTAGTAAGTGATTCAGTAGTGACAATTTCTATTGAAAACCAGTAACTGGTGCAGATTGTAACTACTTTAGAGTGTTCTTTTCTGCTTTTCATAGTCTTGGTTGATTGGGTATTGTCGTAACCCTGATGGGCAGGCGGTCGATGTAGACATGCAAGTTATTGAATTTGATAACTCAGTGTAGGAATTTTAAATCTATGCCATCGGTGTATCTACTAAAAATCTCAGACGAGTTTGAAACTCCATGACCTCGACTCAAGGTCAGGAGTCAAAGGTCAAGTGTTCATTACACTCATTGAAAGGTTAAGTTGTCCTACAGTTTATGTAGAGAACAAAGTAGTGACTTGTATCATTTTTAACTACATATTAATAAGACTGATTTATCTAATTATTAAGTTTCTAAAGAAACCTGATGTTTCTGGAACTGTTCGTTTCTAGTCAGGGCCTCGTGACAGACATTTATTATAGATTTCCTCAGTAGACGTAAGCTCAGTAATTCATTCAGTTTGTTTAAAACTTTCCATAGTGAATCACACTTTTTGCTTGGAAATACACTCGGCGCATTACTGTCCATGTGCTTTGAATTTAATTTCAGAGTAGAACATTTTATTATTGGCAGAATCCTCTCTGCACATTAAACACAGTAAATGTATTAGACTGATAAACAATACTTCCTCCTCTTTGAAACCCGCAGTGGAGCCACTTAACTGTTATCTACTAGAGTGGAAGCTGCTCACTTTAAAACAGCAGGGGAGCTCCTGAGTTGCTGAATGCTAAAAACAGTGAATGCAGCCTCAGCAAACTCTACTTTAATGAGCAAAAGCTTTGAAATATCCATCACGTGAACGTTTCCGTGGCTTCCCTCACAAACAGTTCTGCCTGTATGCCTTTTTCTAGATGGAGGAGATGGAGAACAACATGAAAGCACTGACAGACGAGCTCCAGGACGTGAAGGCAGAGCGCACTGTGTTCAGAGAGAAGGCGGAGCGACTAAATATGGAGCTGAATCATATTTTGGGGAACCACGAGGCTCGTATCATTGATGTGGACGCCCTGTGCATGGAAAACAAGTGAGTTAGAGATGTGCCAGACAGAAGTGTCATCATTTGACACTTTTTAAAATACATTTTTCAGTCCCAATACTATCTTCTAAAACATCAAAACTATTTAATACCAAACTTCGAATTTACCTAATAAACGTAATTAGTGTAAACCAACTAAAAGGTATGTTAAATCTTGAAAGTAGACATCTTTGACTTCAGTATTAACTTCATAAACTCCTGGCATTTTCTCAGCTACCTTTCATCATCACCTTTTTCAGCAGTCTTGAAGGAGTTCTCACACACTGAGCACCTCCTGGCTGTTCTTCCTTACTCTGTGGTGCATCTCATCCAAAAACCTTTTCAACAGTGGTTAGGTTTGGATGTCCGTGGATGCCAGGTGTTCCTGATTCTGAACACCATCCTTTTTTTGAGAGGGGCTTCAATGTTCCCCTATTGTGCAATAATAATAGAAGTCAGAAATTGCTGCAGGATGAATTCTGAGTAAATCATCATCTGTGTCACTAGCAGATGTCCTCACAGTATCACACCATCTTCGCCATAACTAACAATGAGAGACACGTGCATGTCCATTTCTTGTTTCTTAGATGATAAAGGTGTGATTTGCACAGTGTCCTCCAAACACCTCCTGTGTTTGGTTCCTGTGAAACTTGAGGGCTCTAATCTGAAGTGCCAATGATTGACTTGTGAGGCTGTAATCCTGATAAACTTCTCTCTTGGTCTTCCTGTCTGGAGGCAATTGTCATGAAAGACAGTTGATAGATTTTGAGATGGCACTTGGGGAAACTGAATGAACTGACTGACCTCCTTTTTTTTGAAATAATATAAACTTGTTTCTCTCTTTATTTAGATGGCCATTTCTTGTTGCTTAACTAAGCAGTACTGGACATGTTCTTCCTTACTGTACATGCGCTTCAGTGTTTTTACCCACGTCTTATGTGGTAGTCATGTTTAATCGGGGTGGACGTTAGCTAACGAAAGATCAAAAAAGCATGGATGAAGAGAATGCTTGGTTTCATTTCCATATGAATGCATTTTTTATGTTGTGACTTCTGTGTTCTACATGGCAGAGGGTGAGCTAAATGACAAACAGCAAGACAAACATAAACCAAAGTCATTCACGTTACCAAATGCTCTTTTTGACACTGCCTCCTGCTCACAGTGCACAGTGATTATACATGTAATGTGGAACTCCTCTGTCTGTCATGTGTGTTTTGACTTTGCTGGGTGTCTTTCTAATCATTGTTCCTGTAGGTATTTACATGACCGTTTAAATCAACTGCAAGAGGAGGTGAACCTGCTGAAGTCAAACATCATGAAGTACAAGGTACAGATTGAATGCTGCAGTTAAAATGTGACACAGACATTGCCTGACTCGGTGCATTTAATTTCTTTACATGTGTATGCAAACCATACATGTGTATGGTTTGCATTAAGAACGTTTTGTGAACGTTCTTAATGCAAAGGAAGTGACTTTTTACTAAAATGTTCGTGTGAATCAGCAGGGTGAGCTTTATTCTCTTATTTTTCTGTGCCTGCAGACAGCCCTGGAGAGGAGGAAAAACTCCAGCACATATGGGAAATCAAATAACAGTCCTCTTACTGGAGTCCTCTCAGCCAAACAAGGTGAAAACACAACCTGTTCAGCTCACTTTGAGTTCTTTAAACTCAGACATAAATAGATGTAGTATTAGCTGATCTGGAAACTGCAGAAAGGCACTAATGCGAATGTTCTCAGGCCAAATAAACTCTACAACTGATGGCGTGTCTTCAGTATAACAACCACTTCCTTTGTTTCTACCCGTGTCTCAATGGATTATTTAATAACTTCTCTTTTTGCCGATCCTCCGAGCCACTGCCGGACACCAGCTGGGTTACTAATTGTATTCTGAGTGGTAAAGAGCACCACTGGCAGGGAAATGAGCCTGCCATGATGACTGACAGTTGCTGGCAGAAGCAGCACAGTGGGCTCTGGAGTTAAAGTTAGGAGAGTGTCACCTAGAAGACATCTGTTTCTAACTCTCCATCTCTGTCTTACTCTTATCATGCTGTGTTCCCTGTCTCTTGTTATATCACCCTGCTTTCTTTGTTACCTATTTTTAACTTTTGTGTAAGTTTTATTGGGGGATTATTGGCATTTCTCTTCCCTCCATTTGTGGCTCTCTGTCCCTTTCTCTTCCCATCCTGATTTTTTCCCCCTTTCCCTCTCCTTTTTAGTTCAAGAGATGCTTCTGGAAGAGCAGGGCTGCAGTCTACCAGCCACGCCTCAGTCAATCGCCGACCTCAAGTCTCTCGCCACTGCTCTCCTGGAGACGATCCATGAGAAGAATTTGGTCATCCAGCACCAGAGACACAGCAACAGGTATTAAGAGTTCCTGCTTTGCCGCTGATGGCATCATAATGGTAATATTTCACCTTTAACCCCCTAACACAGTTACATTGTTTGTCTAGCTGTTACAAGAATTCTCCTCCTATAAAGCAAACACTGGAATATGACATAAGTGTGCGCACACACACACACTGACCCTTCTTCTCACCTGGCCTGCAGGATCTTGGGAAATAGAGTTGCAGATTTGGAAAGGAAGCTGAAGACCTTGGAGGTTTCAGGATTATGGAGTCTTCCAGGTGGGTCTTTGAACACCTAAGCTGTTCCACCATCAAACCTTTTATGAATCCATTAAAAACTAAAAGTAGTTCAGCAATGTTTATTTTGAGACACTTTTGTGCTTTTGGAAAAATGATCACATATGATGAGTAAAACTAATGAATCATATTAATGTATCGTTTGAAGACTACCGCTGAGAACATGTAATCTTTCCCACATCATTAGAAAACATAAGTGTGTGTGTGTGTGTAGCCAATAAAACATTAAGATAAGCAAAAGATCAGACGTTGGCTGGTGTCAGATAGCTTTGTCTTTGCTCTGCTCTGCCTTGAAGACCAGCATCCCGGCATCGCCTTTTCACTCTTGACAATGAGACTGGTGTTATGCTTGTAACATTTAATGAAGCTGCCAGCTGAGGACCTGCGAGGCATCTGTTTCTCAAACTCGAGACTCTGATGTCTTCTTGCTCAGTTGTGCACTGGGCCTCCCACTTCTCTTTCTGCTCTGGTTAGAGCCAGTTTGCTCTGTTCTTTGAAGAGAAGTGCACACTGTTGTACTTCATTTTTATTTAATTTTTTTGGGGATTTTTCCTCATGGAATATCTTTCACGTCTAAGAACAAGAAAACTGAAAAACTGGAAAGTTGACTTGTTTTTTCTGTCTGTTTAAATCCACACAGGCTGAAGCTCCAGACACGCGACTACTTAAACTTTAAGCTAATCAGCTAAAACAGCTTTTAATAATCTTCTGTTACTATCATAGTCATCATCTACTACATAGATATTCCATTAAAATCAAGAAAAAGATAACAATGACTTTAAAGTTATTTTGATTTAAACAAATTAGGACCTCTTTTATTTTAAAGGTCTATGTAAAATCTCCTAAAATCATGGATACAGTATTGAAGTGCATCCATATAATAAATATGATTTTCAATTTAAGTTAAAATCATTTAATAATTGTCTCAGTGTTGTCCATCTGATGCATTTAAAGGTTGTTTAAATGACCCGGAGATCTTTGCTGGGATTGTTCTAGCTGGCCTGCTGGTTTAAATTCATTTCCTCTCCTGTCTTTTTCATTAATGAGCTTTTCTGTTCATAACACTGTGCCTTTCTCTCCTCTCTGGCTGCGTCTCAGGCTTGACCTACCACGTATCTGTGGGAATTGGGAGTATGTATTCCTTCTGCCCCGCTTAGTTCATCCATGCCCTCCACTATGTCATGCCAGGACAAATCTGGGCAGACGCCCAGAAAACATGTCACCTCATGCCCACCGTTTACAATGTGTTGACTCCATTGACCACCAGCTCATGTGTCTGTTCATGATACCGCTGACTGAATCAGGCCGACGGAGTGCCACACACTGATGCTCTCGGTCCAGTGGACCTGTCTTAAATTTTACTCACAAGAGAAACCAAAAAAAAAAAAAAGCGCTTTCTTTGAGTGATGCAGTTGGGCTTCTTTTAAGGGCAGCACAGTACTGTTGAGTAGTAGTAGTAGAAGGATTCGAGGCTCTCATAATACAGATGAGAGCCTTGTTGAAGACAGTTTGTCATATACAGTTTTGGTATATGAGGGTGTAAAGTCAAAGTTCTTATTATTTTATCAGAAAGTGAATTTTTGCACCACTTTTTAACCCTTGATCCTATATTTGTATTTAAAATTGAAGTATAAAAAATGCTGTATCGGCTGTCAGATTTTCCTCAAAGACACAGCTCGTGACTTTTCCTGTCCTGCAAAGACGTCCGACTCTCAGTAGAGCAAAACCAGTCCAAAAATATAAAACTATTTACCAAACGTAATCGAAAAACATTTGCGGCCTGAAACAAGGGGACCGTGCTTGCTCACTTAGAAAGCAGTTCCCCTTTATCTCCACTGGAGGGAGATGTTGTGCCGTCTATGAAGCAGACTGAACGGTGGAGGGGCTGCGGCTGGATGGAGGTGCCCTGTCATGAGACCGTCATTCTCTCCGCCATAAAACTGACAAGCATCCATTACTGAAAATGATTGCCCACATTACAAACACATTTAGGGGAATGTGCCGTTATTAGGGAATTTGTAGACGAGGGCCCAGAGTGCCTGACGACCACGCTGTCCACCACAGTTAGGGAGACAGAGATATAGAGAGAGATGTGAGCGTCTGTGGCCTTGATGCAAGATGAAGTTGGGCTGATTGATATTAAAGGCAAACGGGATAGGATGGAGGGCCTTGGCTGCCTACCTGAGTCCCGGAAAACACTAGAGGTGACTACATTGTCTACGGATGAGAGAGAGCCAAAAACAATAACAGTGACATCGATGCGGTGAGTCAGATAAAGTTGTGATTGATAGCTTCCCCCACCCCAGTCCTCCAGTTCAGCGCCCCCACCTCCTGTGCTGAATGAGTGTGAGCTGAAATGTAACACTGCGAGTGAAAACCTGTCAGAGTGCATCAGAGATTGAAAAGACAGGGTGGATACAGAATGCACCCTGTTTAGGTCAACTGACAGACTTTTTCCAGTTAAGAGGAAGGCATTTCCTGTCAATGTCGAGCTAGACAGCACTGCATAGTGTAAGCTCCTGTGACTAGCTGACAGCTATGTACACTTCTCCCGTTTGTGATATAGTCTTTAATATCCAGTATGATCTGGTGTCACATAATATGGAATAGTCCTTTTTTATGCGCATAAACACACATATATATTTGCGTGTTTGTTAGATGTGTTTCAAAGAGGTGTAGAGGTGGTTAGATGATGATACAGGCAGCTGTCAGTAAGGGTTCAAAGCAAACCACTGGTGCCTCCTATCTTTGAGTTCTGCACGCCTCATGGAGACACAGCTGCTGTGCTCAGTCTGGGTCTTCGTCTGCATATCCAGTAACCAGCATCGCTTTATTACTGGCTTCAAAAGGCAGTCTGGTGAAGTTTTCCTCGACTGTTCTCCTAAAAATAAATCTAAACTGTCCTAACACAATTGCAAGTTTAGATGCAGTTTCACACACTACTGGCCAGTCTTACCTATGTGATGTCGATATATTGCTCAGCATTCTAGCATCTTCCTAAATGGCACTTTTATGTCTGCCCAAAATGGCCCATATCTGCATATCTTTGGCCTTGAATGATGGCAGTGGCTCAGGGTTGGTCTGTTTGCTTAGACTCAGCTGCTGCACCACCTTATATGGATCTGATGTTACGTGTGGGATTAGATTTGACAATACTTGCCATAAAACATCATCAGGCTCAGTTTTCTGACTCGTGGGTCAAGTCTTTTTCACACAGCAGTTGTTATTAGTGCCAAAAATAGACCAGATCAAGCTCAAAGTGTATCTGGGTGAAAATATAAAAGCCTCCACAGATCATCAGTCTGTGTTGTACTGGGTTGTTGCAGTTTGCAAGAGAATAATCACAAATGATTTGTGGAAATATTGTATTGATTTTTTATGCTTTATTTAGCAGATATTTGGCTAATCGGGCTGTTTTTAGTCAAAAACAATCATAAAATTGATCTTGGTTTTGTTTTATGACAGTTTATTATTTTTAAATATCTTAGTAGTGGCCTATTGAAGTAACCAAAAGGAATGCAGTTTAACAGCCTAACAGCATATTAATGGCTAAACACAGTCTCACAGTTAAATAATTAGAGGAACTTTCTAGACAACATGACTTTTTTGTTTTTGCTTCTTTTGATTTACCCAGCTGGTACGACGAATTCTAACAGTCTCTCCCTCGCTCGCTGTTCCCATGTCAGTGTAAACATTGAGCATCCATAACAATATGGACTGTTTTCATAACAATATGGTGTCCGTTCACCATTCATGATTCTCATGCATTGTGTCTTCCAGTCATCCATTTTCTCGTTCTCCTGTTTGTTTTCTTGTCGCACACTTGAACGGTCGGAGACACACGCAAAGGTTCGCCTGTTCACAGGCTACGTGCGACGGCAGAGGCTGCTAACTTCCAGCCGAGTGTCTGTGCATATAGTTTTGTGTGTATACTCGTGACGTCTGGTTTATAGTGCACAGTCTCTTTTGAGTAGCATATGGTGTCAGCCTAAGAGGCGTGCAGCCATCACTAATGAAGACAGATGAGAGGGAGCTGGAGCCTCTTCCTGTGAGCACTGCAATGCATACGTGCGCCTGTGTTTGCATGCACCATCGTACATGTGCTCCATCCAATCTAACACTCCTCCACCCTCCAAAAAACCCTCTACATATCACTTGTTTGTTGTTCTCATTTGGACCAGAGAGTAACTGGGAGCGTTTTCTCCTTGGCGCTGATGTTACAGGGACAAGAGACAGTATCACACTAAATGAGAACCTTCAGCCAGAGCTCCGTCCTACACGTGTCACGTCTCAGCCAAACATGCAGCCCAGAGTGCATCCACCCAAAGGTGAGTGTGTAATTGCGAGTGACTGGCTTCTCCAGTCAATGATAAGAACTCCTACCGCTAATGGCGTAAACACTGCAATTAGGCATTGCATGCTAAACACTCCTTTCTACCTTCCATGTTTAACCCAAGTCCTTTCCCTTCCCGCCTCCACTTCTCCTTGCTCCTCATTGGTGCAAGATGCCCAAATGCCATGGCATTTTGGAAATGTGAGGCAAATTCTCGCCCACTGACATTCAGAAACTTCTGCCATGTTCTCTTTGAAAGAGGGTGGGGGGATCAGGGTGGGAGGACTATAAATATGGATGCCACTTCAAGTAATGTTGCTTTCTTCTTGCGTGTTTTTGCGTGTCTGTGTGTGCGTGGGGGTGGGGGGACTCTATGTGTGCAGTCTTTAACCTTTTTGCCTGCACATCCACAAATATGGGTCAGTAATCCCCAAAGTGAGAGCATATTTTGGCGAAGAAGCAGAACTAAGCTGTTGCTATTGCTGAGATGCAGGGCGTCACACTTGTCTTGCGTCCCCTTGTCTGGGGCACCGCTGCTATATTTAGCCTGTTGCCATGGAAGCACTTCAGTCACATAAGTAATTGAAATAAGTTTCTACATTGTTTTTCTAGCAGAATCAATACGGGCTTTTTCATTTGTGGCTGCTGTTTCGGTTTTTTCATGCATTTTAAACTCTTGTCTAATGCAATTTTTGTTATATCGTTTCGTGTGTGTGGTTTTTGGGTTGGTTTTTTTTATTACTGTTATCAGTTATGACAATAATTATTGTCTCTAGCTACTCATTAGAAAGTTTTCCTTTTTTCTTTTTCTTTAAAAAACTTTTTTGGCTCCAGCTTCAGATCAAGTGAGCGATTAAAATGACCAGTCATCTCATCTTCCTTTTCCCAGTTCTTTTAGACGACAGAAGTTCACATGAATCATCTTGGGAGTGCCACACCGCTGGCGCTGACCTTGGCACAGATGGTGTCAGCAGGGAAGACGCACCTGCACTGCACAGCAGCCTGGAGACTCTTGACAGGGTGGAGACGAATGGGATTGACAGAAGGGGGGGGGAGCTGGTGACCCTTACAGAAGATGCAGGCGTAGAGCTGGAGGAGGGGCGGAGCCCTGTGGAAGAGGCAGGGCATGAGATAGAAGGAGTTGATGATGATGAAGAGCTGGGTTCCACAGTGGAGGAAGGAGAGGAAGCAGCTCTGGCGCTGGATGTCCCACAAACTGAATCAGACCTTCAGTGGCTTTCAATTAAACAAGCTTCTGTCAGTCATTCGGAGGTGGGTCAGCGGCCCTGTGAATCCCAGAACAGTGAGTCCGATAATGTACCTGAACATGAAGAAGCCTCTGTGTCAGCTCCAGAGAGCCAGGCTGCAGAGGTGTCGAGTACAAGAGAGTGGGACGTTCAGTGTCCCTCTGCACAGAGTGACTCCTGTCATAGTGACAACTTGGCATGATCCAACCGAGAAGCTTATTTAAATCCTCGTCCTTGTCGTCGTTATTGATGATTGCATTAATCATCCACTGTTGCATTCCCACAACACAGCCAGTGCTCACGAGCTGTCTTCTCCACCGCTTTAGTCAATAAAAGAGAGAGAAAGCACTTTTTCAGCCACCACTGACAAAGCTCGAAGTGCACTTTGTATCCAGACAAGCTTGTTGCTGCACAGGAACAGAAAATCTTCAAATCGATGGAGTTGCAAACTTCATGCCCTGCAGGAAGAATTTACAGTGGGGCAAAAAAGTATTTAGTCAGCCACCGATTGTGCAAGTTCCCCCACTTAAAATGATGACAGAGGTCAGTAATTTGCACCAGAGGTACACTTCAACTGTGGGAGACAGAATGTGAAAAAAAATCCATGAATCCACATGGTAGGATTTGTAAAGAATTTATTCGTAAATCAGGGTGGAAAATAAGTATTTGGTCACCTCAAACAAGGGAAATCTCTGGCTCTCACAGACCTGTAACGTCTTCTGTAAGAAGCTTTTCTGTCCCCCACTCGTTACCTGTATGAATGGCACCTGTTTGAACTCATCATCTGTATAAAAGACAGCTGTCCACAGCCTCAAACAGTCAGACTCCAAACTCCGCCATGGCCAAGACCAAAGAGCTTTCGAAGGACACCAGGAAAAGTATTGTAGACCTGCACCAGTCTTGGAAGAGTGAATCTACAATAGGCAAGCAGCTTGGTGTGAAAAAATCAACTGTGGGAGCAATCATCAGAAAATGGAAGACATACAAGACCACTGATAATCTCCCTCGATCTGGGGCTCCACGCAAGATCTCATCCCGTGGGGTCAAAATGATCATGAGAACGGTGAGCAAAGATCCCAGAACCACACGGGGGGACCTGGTGAATGAGCTGCAGAGAGCTGGGACCAAAGTAACAAAGGTCACCATCAGTAACACACTACAACGGCAGGGAATCAAATCCCGCAGTGCCAGACGTGTTCCGCTGCTGAAGCCAGTGCATGTCCAGGCCCGTCTGAAGTTTGCCAGAGAGCACATGGATGATACAGCAGAGGATTGGGAGAATGTCATGTGGTCAGATGAAACCAAAGTAGAACTTTTTGGTATAAACTCAACTCGTCGTGTTTGGAGGAATAAGAATACTGAGTTGCATCCCAAGAACACCATACCTACTGTGAAGCATGGGGGTGGAAACATCATGCTATGGGGCTGTTTTTCTGCCAAGGGGACAGGACGACTGATCCGTGTTAAGGACAGAATGAATGGGGCCATGTATCGTGAGATTTTGAGCCAAAACCTCCTTCCATCAGTGAGAACTTTGAAGATGAAACGAGGCTGGGTCTTCCAACATGACAATGATCCAAAACACACCGCCCGGGCAACAAAGGAGTGGCTCCGTAAGAAGCATTTGAAAGTCCTGGAGTGGCCTAGCCAGTCTCCAGACCTCAACCCCATAGAAAATCTGTGGCGGGAGTTGAAAGTCCGTGTTGCTCGGCGACAGCCCCAAAACATCACTGCTCTCGAGAAGATCTGCATGGAGGAATGGGCCAAAATACCAGCTACTGTGTGTGCAAACCTGGTAAAGACCTATAGTAAACGTTTGACCTCTGTTATTGCCAACAAAGGTTATGTTACAAAGTATTGAGTTGTATTTTTGTTATTGACCAAATACTTATTTTCCACCCTGATTTACGAATAAATTCTTTACAAATCCTACCATGTGGATTCATGGATTTTTTTTTCACATTCTGTCTCTCACAGTTGAAGTGTACCTCTGGTGCAAATTACTGACCTCTGTCATCATTTTAGGTGGGGGAACTTGCACAATCGGTGGCTGACTAAATACTTTTTTGCCCCACTGTAGCTAGGAAAATAACAAATATGGCAACATGCGTTCCTATGCCCCATATTTCCTTTCCCCTGCGATAAGATAATCCCACTTGTTTGCTTTCTTCTTCCTAAGGGATGTTAATAAACTGAATGCTGCATTTTTTGTCACTCTTAGATGAGTTCAAATTTTCATACCAAAACTTGTAATGAATGTGCACATAATTGTGAATTATTTAATCTTAATACCGGAGATTCTATTGATGTCTGTTCAGCATTATGGGTGAATCTTATTAATGAGTCCATTTTTATTTTTCCATATTTAACAGTTGATTTTTGAACTACACTACATGTGCCTTATATGTGGAACTCGCTGATATTTATAAATGTATAAACCTGCAGCATTGGTGGTTGTCACTTTTCTTTTCACAGATTAAGCTAATACAGACTTTCAGTCATGTGAAAAAGAAAGTTTTCATAGGAATCTGTGCACTCTTATAAATACGTACACCTCATAATTGAGTAGCTTCTAGAGCCACATTTAGCAGTAATAACTTTACATAATTATTTTTTTATATGATTTTACGAGTGTCTCACAGTCTCATCATTTATTCTGTTGTAGACTTTCACGCACAGCAGAAATTCAGACCAAGCTTTAGCTTTCAGACAGATGGCCTCATATTTGACTGAGAATATTTTGGTATGCGGCGTTCATGGTTGACTCAATGACTCAAAGGTCTTCAGGTCCTGTGACTCCAAAACAACGCTAAATCGTCGTCCCTCCACCGCCATGCTTGAAAGTTGGTATGAGGTGTTTGTGCTGATATACTGTTTGGTTTCCACTGAATGTGTTGCAGTGCATTATGGAAATATGGAAATCTCTACTTTGGTCTCATTTTTCCAAAGGAAATTGTTCCAAAAGTCTAGTGGTTTGTTGTCATGCAACTTTACAAACCTAAGCCCTGCTGCCATTCTCTTCTGAGAAAGAAGAAGCTTTCTCCAGGCACTTCTTACAAACAAGCCATACTTCAGCTTTTTGTAATTGTATTGTTCTGAACTTTAACATTTAACCTAACTGAGGCCCGTAGAGTCTACGTTGTAGATCTTAGGTTTTTGCAGCTTTTCTGAGAATTGCCGGTTTGCCTTTCAACTGAATTTGCTAGGCTGTTCTTTCCTGGGACGATGGTGGCATTATGTCAACACACAACAACGCCAGAGCAGCAAACTGTCCAAACTTCTCCTTTTATAGAGGTGCTCACACCTGCTGATGATCAGCTATTCAAGTGCATTTAATTAGCAGCACCTGGCTGCTATTTCCCTGACAATGCCAGTGGAAGTAGCAAGGGTGTACTTGGTTTTTCCACATGACCGTATCTTTATTGGTCCTTTATATCCTGCAGACACACACACACACACACATCAAAAGTAGAACTTATTATTTTAAAAAGAAAGAAAAATGTTTATTTTATGTGGGCGGTAAACAGCGAGACCCAAACCATTAAAATAGTTGAACTAGTTAGCCTAAAGTCATAAATGCAGGCTTTCTGCAAACATGATACCAAGCCTTCTAGCTCTACAGAATGAAAATAGTAGGTGGTGAAAAGTACATTTTTGTGCCGTGATTGATGAACATCCAGCTTCTACCAAGTGTTAGTAGCACAAACACAAAGTAGACCCAACCAGCTCCTGTACAAGAATATGACTACTACAATATTCACTTATTTTGTTAAGATGAACATCTGGCTTACCATCAATTGAAATGTTTGGAACGTGATGGGCTGTGTCAAAGGAGTACTTCAGCTTATCTGACAGGGCTTTTGATATATAAGCGAAAGGTTGCGAACCAGTGGTCTTGTGG